>NW_027438684.1:0-49648 GCF_000715075.1 Nicotiana tabacum | reverse complement strand
GAGATCCGTGATCGAGGAAGGTCATGCCGAGATAAACTCTACAAGCTTAACCTGGGATTGGAGGAATAAATATATTGAATATTTAAAGAACGGAAAGCTCCCATCGGACCCTAAAGAGTCGAGGGCCCTACAACCAAAGTTGCTCGATTCACATTTGTTAAAGATGGAACATTATACAGAAGGATATTCGATGGACCATTGGCAGTATGCTTAGGACCAGGAAACACCCATTATGTTCTAAGAGAGGTCCATGAAGGCACTTGTGGGAACCACTCCGGCGCCGAATCACTGATTCACAAAATCATTAGAGCAGGATACTACTGGGATAGCATGAAAAAAGACACTAAGGAGTTTGTTCAAAAATGTGATAAATGTCAAAGGTTTGCACCGATGATCCATCAGCCCAGAGAACAACTTCATTCAGTCCTATCCCCATGGCAATTCATGAAATGGGGAATGGATATCGTCGGCCCTCTGCCATCGGCCCTAGGTAAAGCTAAGTTAATTTTATTTATGACTGACTATTTCTCTGAATGGGTTGAAGCATAGGCGTTCGAGAAAGTGAGAGAGAAAGAGGTTATAGACTTCATCTGGGATCACATCGTATGTCGATTTGGGATACCCTCCGAAATAGTGTGCGACAATGGAAAATAATTTATCGGCAGCAAAGTGACAAAATTTCTCGAAGACCACAAAATAAAAGGATATTATTAACGTCGTATCACCCTAGTGGGAACGGACAGGGCGAATTGACGAACAAGACTATCATTCAAAATCTAAAGAAAATGTTGAACGACGCTAAGGCGAAATGGAGAGAAATTCTACCCGAAGTCCTTCGGGTATATCGAACAACATCAAAGTCCAGTACGGGGGCAACCCCGTTCTCCTTAGTATATAGTTCCAAAGCCTTGATTCCAGTCTAAGCCGGGGAACCCAGTGTCAGGTTTTAACATACAACAGAAGAGTGCAAATATACCTCACACACTCGGGGATTGCCATCGACGATTGACATATTCGAGTAATCTAAACTCAAATTCATAAGACCTCTAAGAGGCACCCCTCGATCTATAGGCCAAGGCTATCATTCTCATAGAGTGTTATTGGGAAATAAGTGCAAGAGGCATACCCAAAGGCTACATCCAAATTAAGGCGGCTCGGAGACGTCCGAATGCCGCAATAAAAATAAGCCTTCGAATTCTTTGAAAAACCGGTTAAAAAGGCTACCCTCGGCAAGTAATGAAAAGGGCTTCGATAAAATCAGACATCGAAAAACCTTAAGAGGTATCAAATTATCTTAACACAAACGTACTAAGGCACAAAAAGCAAAGGGGTTTCGATCGACATCGAACCCTGAAAAAACCCAATGGGTAAAGAATACGTGTTAAGGCATAAAAAAATATTTTAGTAAGTCTTCTAAGCTGAAATGGGGAAACAATAGCCATCTTTTAGAGTCCATATCAGCCCAATCTAAAGAGCCTAAGGGCCAATGCACACAGAGTTTGAGATTTTGTTCTCACTCAATTCGGACCTAAGGGTTCCACTATTCCGAGCTCAAATAAAACAGACTTGAATATAGCTCGAGGACTCATCATTATTTGATATAAAACCTTAAGGGGTCTATTACTGTGAGTTCGAAACTTACTCGAACTCAGCTATAGAAATAGAACAATTACGGCTTCGATAAAGCTATCCGAAATTAAAATTTCGAACATATTGTTGAGCTCAAGGACTCGCCCTCATTTAACTAAAAACCCTAAGGGTTTGTTCTACTCTGAGTTCCAGCTATTGCTCACTTGATTATAGAGGCTACAGCAACCCGATTGCAACAAAGTTGTCACAACGCAAAGGCAAAACAGAATTTATCATAAATCATAAATCGGAGACGAAATGGAAAGAAAAGGAATCTTTCATATATGCAAAGTATTTACAAACACCACACATGGTCTTACAAAAAAAACAAAAGGAGAAAAAAATCCTAAGTGCCTAGTCTGCCTCGGGAGCCGCATCTTCGGGAGCTTTATCTTCATCTCATCTGCTCTCAGATCCACTGGCAGAGTCTTCATTATCAGAAAGCAAAGCTCCGGCCTCGTCCTACAAAACCTTCGCACTCTCGATATCAGTCGTGAGGTCGAAGCTACGAGCATGTACCTCCTTAAGAGTCTCTCTTCGAGACTGGCGCCTAGCATGCTCGGCAACACGAGATAATCTAACCTCAGCAGCGTCAGAAATTTTCTTTTACCCTAGTGTTGGCGGCTTCAGCGTCGGCTCAATAGGAGGCAACGAGCACCTCTGCCTCGGATGTGGCCCTTGCAAGCTCAGCGGGCAACCGAGTCTCGAGCTCTTCAACCTTCTAGGCTCGAGCCAAGTTCTCCCCCTTCACACTTGGGGTTTGACGCTCAACCGAAGCCAGTTGGGCCCGAAATGCATCTTTCTCCGAGGCGAGACGGTCCATGTTATGCTTCCACCCAAAAGTTACTGCCACTTTCATCTTGGCGTCCTCACGAAGCTGCTCAACCAACTCGGCCTTCTGCTGAACCTGCAGGATCAAAGTGTTAGTCTCCATTATCAAGTTAATACATAGCAAGCTCCCAAAAATTTACATTACCTATTCAATGAGCTCGGTCTGATCTTGATGAGCTCTTGTCAACTCGGCTCGAATGCTTATGATCTCCTCTTCTTTTTGCACATAGAGTAGTTTGAGGGCGTGTCTCTCCTCCGTAAGCTTTTTGAGATCAGCCTGACCTCGGGCCAGCTCAACTCGGTATTTAGAGGACGCTTCTCAATGGAGTGCCGTAGCTGTACAGAAAAGAAGGAAATTAGACTTAGAGAAATAAGAACAAACGCAAGCATGGTAACATGGGCTAAAACTAACTTGGTTCAGAAGCGGCTGAGCCTCATCAAAAATGAGTGATGCGTCCAGGTCGGGAACATCATCGACCCCAGTGAAGCAGCCACGAAATATATCATCCCTTTAGGCGCCATCCCCACATCGGAGGTCCCGATGGACCGGGCGTCCCGAAACTGCCCTTCAGAGAACGTGGGACCGGGCGGCCAATCATCAATGTTAATAGCCCTGAGCAAGTCACTCAAGGCATTCTTTTCTGTTTGAAGGGCCTCAGAACTAGACCCTTCGGACACACCCGCCAGTTGCTCATCACGGCAGGAGGCATTATCAACACCTGATGACTCGGGGACTCCGCTTCGACCTTCCTCCGAGATCACCTCGGTCTGCGGCTAAATCTCCTCGACTGTTACCGGCTCAGCAGTTCACGAAGCTTCGATGCCTCCCCTCTTCCAAGCTACCAGCAGGCAGTCAACATCTTCTCCCTCCTCATCTTCATCTCATTGTTTTTGGACTACATCGGCTGACAGAACGGCGGGATTAGTCTTCGACTTTCGAGACCTACTTTTCCTGGGCTTCGGGGTATCTGGAAGCGAGGCCCTTCTCCTTTTCTTGTCTTTGGTCGGCTTCAAGACCTCCTCTTCCCCGAGGGGAAGCGGCCTCATGACAATATTATCACCAAGACCTGTATAAGAAGAAATTAAGTTAAAAAGAAGTATTTCACAGGAAAGCATCAAACACGGACAAGGGAACTTACCATGATTTTTAGACTCCCATCGACCCTTGGCCAAATCGTGCCATGAGCGCTCAGCATACGAAGAGGCTGAAACCAGTTGTCGAACCCAACCTGCAAGGTCTGGGACTGCACCAGGAGACCAGGGGGAAGCTGCACCATAAAGAATAATATAGATGAGAAGAGGTAAAGGAAACATAACAAGTAATCAAACGTTATCGGTGAGGTTCTACTTACGCTTCATGTTCCATTCTTTGGGGAATGGCATCTTCTCGGCGGGGATTAAGTCGGAGGTCCTGACTTGGACAAACCAGCGCATCCATCCTCGGTCCTTGTCCACGTCTATGCTCGAGAACAACACCTTCGTGGCCCGGCACTGAAGCCTTATCAATTCACCCCAATAAAGACTGGGGCTGTATAGCCTAATGAAATGATTGAGGGTAAAAGACATTCCCTCGACCTTGCTCGATAAGAATCTGAGCAAAATGACAATGCACCAAAAAGAGGGGTAGATCTGGCCTAGGGTTACCCAGTATTGGCGGCAGAAGTCAATTATGACAGGATCGACGGAACCTAGTATGAAAGGGTAAGTATACACACTTAAGAACCCTTTCACATGAGTGGTGGTGTCCTTTTTGTGGGGAAGGAATCACCACCTCTTTATTCTCCCAGTGGCAGTCGTTTTTCACCTTCTCGAGATCGCCTTCAGATATCGAACAGATATATCTAGACATGGGCTCGCATCGGCTAGGAACCGAAGAGGGTTTTTTGACTTTAAAGTGGGAAGTAAGTTCAAATGGCTCGGGGATGCACTCTTTGATACGTGGCTCGACCAGTGTTTTGTCACCGGCCGACCGTAATGAAGAGGCCTTTTCTTCTTGAGGAACGGTCTTTGATGTTTTTTCCATTGCTATATGAGGTTTAAGGAATAAAAAGGCGAAATTAGTGTTTTAAAAAGAGATTGGCAAACGGAAACTGGCAAAGTTGATGAACTTGAAGAGAAAGTAAAGTTTGAGAAGATTATGAAAGTGGTCTATTTATAATAGCCACTTTGATGATTTGAAAGCTCTGGTGGCCGACCATCAACTGGCATTAATTAATGACCTTGGGAACTATGCAAAAGCGACGCTTCAATCACTTTTATCGCTTACATCATGATGTTGACGTCATAATTGATCGAGGTATTAAATCAAAGTCTCGAATTTGTTTTTTCTCATTACACTCCAAAAAACGAGGGGACTATTTATATACGGTCGAAATCGGGCATACCCGATTTCGTTGGCAGGGGAGTTGCCTCGAGTGTAACCTAAAATAGATCGGGCTCGAGCTCGAAGATAGAACATCAAGCCTTGAGATCGAAGTGTTCATTGAGATCGAGGCCAACAACAATCGAGATCAAGCATGACTGACTTCGAGTAAGGCGTAATAACGGAATGGCAAGATATCGGTAACCGGTCGAAGATCACAGCGGAAATCCCGGAGAAGATCAAATCAAAGCGGTTATTAGTGCCAATCATGGGCTCTACTTCTGTTATTAGAGTTGTACCTTATTTAGGATCCCATTTACTTGTAAGGCGAGAATAATTATTCATTGATAAGAATATACACACATGCTGCCTTCTTTGTTTTACTTACTGTTCATCACTGTTTGTTCCATCCTCTATTATTCTTATTAACTAACCTCGAGACTATCTCGAATCAAGGTCGAGGTATTATTTGCAGACCGGTTTGATTTATTTTATTGTCTAATTTATCTATTTAATTCGTTGTTTATCAATTGGTTCTGGTTTAAATCACATATCCTCAAAACCATAATATAAGTTTGATTGTTACTCAATTTTTAGGGTAAACATGCGTATGTCCGGTTTTGGGGATTTTAGAGGTACATAGGTTAATTTGGGGATTTTTGACTATGATTTTGGTGAGTAAGATGTGATGATATGAGGGTCGATTTGAGTTTGAAATTGGATGAAACACATATATTTTGACTCGTATTGGAATGGGTGTTCGAAATTTATATGTTTTGTCGGGTTTCGGGGTGCGGGCCGAGGGTTGAATTTTATGGTTGACTTTGCATAATTGATTCAAGATCTTAACTTTATCATATGGAATTATTTCCTACCGCTTCTATTGATGATATTAATTTTGTTTTGGCTAGATTCGAGTTGCTTCGAGGTCGATTCACGTGAGAAGGGCTTTTTGGAGTATTGATTTCTGCATTTTGAGGTAAGTAACGTATCTAAACTCGAATTTGAGGGTAATTATCCTTGGGAACTATGTTATATGTGATGTGTTGGGGTGACACACGTGCTAGGTGACGGGCGTGTGTGCGTGCACTGGAGTATTCATGATCCGGGAAGACTTTAGACTATTACCGGACTTGTTTTGCAATCATGCCTCATTGTATCCGTGTTTTCTCTACTTGTATGATTACTTGAGCTATGATTCATTTTACAAATCATTTCTAGGCTATGTGTTTATTGTTTTGATGCATAATAGGGCTATTCTTGTTGTTTTGAGCTATTTTCGTTAATTGTAGTCATATCCTCACTCATAACTTTTCATTTGCATGTTATATCGCAGTCTTTATAAATTATTTTTTTTATCATATCATATGTGATTGTTGCCCTTCCATATGTGATCCTGTTTGGGATGAGTTCTTTGAGATATGAGTAATTGAGACTTGATTGGTAGATGACTGATGTGGGCCATAGAGTCGTGTTGTTAGTTATACTAAATCGGGTTGCACACTGCATCAAATTTATATTTGGATCGGGTTTCATGCTGCAACGGATTGATATATGGATCGAGTTGCACGGTGCAATGGATTGATATTTGGATCGGGTTACATGCTGCAACAATTATATTGATTATTGATAGTTCTTGGAGCAGGATCCGTCCCTCCAGAGTCTGATATTATAGTGAGCGCAGGAATATTGATATATATGTTCTTTGGTGAGGGAAATTATGCCAGGAACCCATACAATGTTGAGTGTGGTTGTGTGTGTGATGGTGAGGGGCAGATGTGCCAGGCACCGCGAGCGTGCTGAGTGTGATTATACTTTATAATTCCACAGAGATGATATTGATTTGACATGTATATTTGAGATGTAGGCATAGAGATGTATTTTCCTCATGCTAGCTGGTAAATAAAATGTCTTATCTATGTCGGGCTTTGATTGTTATACTTGGAAAGCATATCTAGATTCCCGTAAATGTGAACAAGTTTAACATGATGTCATTGAGTTATTTACTTTTACTGTTTTCATTGCATCTGTAGTAGTTATTGATTATTGATATTGGTCACTCCCTATTTCTTCCGAGCTCGTCACTGCTTTCAGCCCAAGATTAGGTCTGTTACGTATTGAGTACATGAGGTCAGTTGTACTTATACTACACTCTGCACTTCATGTGCAGATCCAGGTACTACCGGGCACGATGATTGCTAGAGTTGCATTGGCACCATCTTGAGGAGACTACAAGGTAATTGTTATATCTTTCACACACCTTGGAGTTCCCTTTTATTTATTTCCATTATTGATGTTCTATCATTCAGAGAGTTGTAGTGAGTATTTAGCCATGTATTTTGACATTCAATAGTTTTCATGTACTCGTTGATACTAGATCGTTGGGTTGGTCGTAGTTGTGTTATCGTTGTCTTTCTTAGATATTTCATGATACTTCCGTTGATGAAATTGTTAATTTGTGTTTAACGAGTTCATTGTTATTGTGAAACTAATGGCTTGCCTCGCAAATAGTGTTAGGCACCATAACGGCTCAAGTTGGAGTTGATTCATGATAAAATCATAGCTCAAGTAATCATACAAGTAGACAAAACATGCATACAACCAAGCATCATAGCAAAACAAGTCCGGTAATAGTTTAAAGTCCATCCGGATCATGAATACTCCAGTGCATGCACACACGCCATTCACCTAGCATGTGCGTCACCCCAACATATCTTATATAACATAGTTTTCAGGTATAATTACCCTCAAATCCGAGTTTAGATATGTTATTTACCTCAAAACAAGGAAATCAATACTCTAAAAAGCGCTTCCCATGCGAATCGGCCTCCAAGTGACTCGAATCTAGCCAAAACAAACTAATATCATTAATAGAAGCCGTAGGAAATAATTTCAAATGATAAAGCTAAGATCTTGAATCAATTATGCTATCATTATCCCGTAGTTGGGATTTGAGTCGTGACATTGTTCCACCAAAACGCACAAAGATGGGATCCACAAAGAAGGTGAAGAATATTTGTGTTAGTTTTTCTAACAATAGGGGGAAAAATAATAAGCAGCTAGAAAAAGAATAGATGAAATGAATTAACATGAGTATTTCTAGATTCTCGTACAAGGAAATATAAACATGAAGTTCAAGAGATAATTTATTTGCAAAATGTTTCAAATCAGTTGCCAAATACATTTGCTGACCCAAAGGTATATTGCAACTGCAAATGCTCTAATTAGTATTAATGTCCTTGAGGGATAGAGTCTACATCACACCTAAAGCATGCTAGACTAATCGGTTCCAAAGATAAAAATCATTGAAAAGGGAAGATGAGCAAATAATCAAGATGGACATAATAAGTAGGCAAGTGCTCCAGAAGAGCATCATGATATAACACTTTATAAGTCCTCACTAGAGAGGCTTAGGCACCTGAAAATACTGAGATAAAGAGATATCAATAAGTTATGTCTTTATTGAGTAATGATGGAACCGATAAAAACTGATCGTCGATGATATCATGAAATAATGTACCGCTCACAAATGATGATGAGGATCTTGAATTCACGTGAGAGAATATAGAAAGATAAATGATTGGCCAAAATAAAAAAAAGGCAATCCAAGTATATTGGCTTCACCTGGAAAATGTAAAGTTTTGGGCATATTGTCCCAACATCTAAAAGTATAAAGCCATCAGGGTACAATTATGTTTATATGCAAAAAATAAAATGAAAAATCGTTAGATATAAAGATGACTTGTGGAACAAGATTTATCGCAAATATCCTGATATTGATTATATGAAGACAAATTCTCTGGTGGATGCAATTGCTTTTAGGTAGAGTTTGGCAATATATGAATTTTTTAAACATGTGTGTCATTATTAATATGGCTAGCTAGACAACAAAGTTTATACAAAAATTCATGAAGGATTTACTATGTTCTGAAGCATATTAAAGTTTCGGGAAAATTTATTCAACAAAGCTTCAAAAATCCTTACTAATTGAAACAATCAGGGTGCCTGTGATATAATTGCCTTAAAAGATGTAACGACCCAGCCGGTCATTTTGGGTATTATATCCCCATTCCCCCATTTATTACTTATTATGTGCTCATTTGTTGCTATGTGACTTGCTGGGGTGGTTGATTTGGTTCCGGAGATGTTTTGGAATGAGTTGGGACACTTAATCCAAGGTTGGAAGCCTAAATTGAAAGAGTTGACCGGATGATGACTTATGTGTAAATGACTCCGCAATATAATTTTGATGGGTTTGATATCTCTGTATGGTGATTTTGGACTTCGGAGTGTGTCCGAGTATTGATTTGGAGTTCCGTAGATGATTTTGGCTTGAATTGGCGAAAGTTGGAAATGTTGAAGTTTGGAGAGATGAGAAGTTTGACTAAGAGTTGACTTTGTTGTTACCGGGCTCGGATTTTGGTTTTGGAAGTTAGAATAGGCCCGTTGTGTTATTTATGACTTGTGTACAAAATTTGAGGTCAATCGGAGTTGGTTTGGTATGTTTCGGCATTAGCTTTGGAAGTTAGAAGTTCATAAGTTCATTAGGCTTGAATAAATGTGTGATTCATGATTTTAGTATTATTTGATGTGATTGAGGCTTTGAGCGAATTCGTATGATGTTTTAGGACTTGTTGGTATGCTTGGTTGAGGTCCCCGGGGCCTCGGGTGGATTTCAGATGGTTAAAGGATTGAAATTTGACTTAGAAGATTTGCTGAAGTTATTGATGCATGTGCTTCTGGTTTTCTTATTGTCACGCCCCGACCTCGGGGAGCACGACCAGCACTCAACAGAGTTACCTCAGTCGACCAAGCCTGCATAGTGCCATCTACCCAACTCGCTCACACATAAATAGAAGAATACATTTCATTAATAAGTCAATAAGATTCATACGAACAACATCAGTTCATTTCCATATGTTACATCATTAACAAATCTTTAAAACAGTACATTGTACAATCATAGTTAAAGTGGAATAGACGATACCATTACAACATTTTTAGTTTAACTTTCCCAAAAACATATACAACCTATACTATGTCTATAGAGCCTCTAATAGGAACAGAAGAGTACTATGACAATGTCGGCAACAAAGTCCCAGCTCTACCTCAATATGCTATGTACAAAGGATAGAAGATACAGAACTCTGAAATGAAGTGGGGCTCACCAGATCAACTGAGGAGAGGGTGTGCTGCTATCACCGATCAATACCACATGCTATGGAACCACCTCCATCCATTAAAGATACAGCGCCCCCGGCAAAAGGGACGTTAGTACATATGGAATAGTACTAGTATGTAAAACTAAACACCCTCTCAATAGAACGAGCAACAGTAAACGGAGAATAAACATGATATCAATAAGAGACTCAAACGGTATCAAAGTGCCACATTAAAGGAAACATAAATTTCACGTAGGTTTAAGTAATTTAAGTTGGAAGACCTTTAGCACCGATATACTACCATGTTTTAGCACGGAGTCCGATCTCAGCCCGACCGGCTAAGCCGTATCACCCTGAGACATACACTCACAACACCACCATGTGCGTGGTATGGCATCCCATCTAAGCTCGATCGGCTAAGCCGTCTCACCACAATGCTGTGTGGGTTGACATTACATCACATCTAGCTTGCAATAATCTCATCCCATTTAAGGGGAAACGGTCTCATCACATTAACACGGGGATTTACCCCTCAATTACTCCTGCATCGGCACGTGTAGTTTCAGAGTTAGGTTGGTCCGACCTACCCTTCTTCGGTGGCTGATCGATACTCCCAAAACATTTGTTATTAAAAGTATTTACCCTTCAATTCATATTCCTTTACATGTCATTCATTTTATTGATATCATTGGCGATAACGCAATATCATTCTTGTCATATTGGCCGTACTTCATAATTCATCTCATTATCCCATTTTAAATCGTTATCATAAATAATCAACAACAAGGCCTTTCAACATTAAGACTTTAATCACGTCCTTGAGCAAATTAGGGTTTTAGGCACATATGACTTCTTACACAATTGATATGGTAGCTTTCATAAGAATTCACGCTTTCAAATCATAACATAGTAACACACAACCCATACTTAAACCAAATGCCCAAACATTAACTTAACATAACAAGAATCTTTAGAATACACATTGAACATATAATTATTTTGATACAAGGCTTATTTGACAGGAATTCAATTTATAAAGGGCATCACGAGACTTACAAGGACATAGCAGAGTTTAATTCTAAGAGAAGAGTTTAGCCAACATACCCTGCTTGAGCTTCCTTAAACTCTAAAATGTTTCGAAAATCATAGCAACTTCAATCTATTATAGAAACGTAACAAATGTAACTAAAATTAGGAAGATACTCATGGTTCTAGCTCCTTTGAGCATTTTATCAAATACTAGGTGTGCATTAAGGTTTCAAGGCCATTTCATGGAGGATCCCCTCATCCCACAACCCATTCTTTACCATATTAGCTCAACAATCTCCCTACATCCCTTGATAACATATGCATGCAAAATAAACAACTCCCATACCCAAAACTTATCTTACCAATTACCCATTCCTAGTTAAATTTCAAAATTGAGGTTTAGGGTGTAGAATTTTACCTCTAGGATGAAGACCTAGTGTGCTTACCTTGATAACCTTCCAATTTTTCAGTAAGAATTGAGGAACAATTTGTTGGGGAACTCTCTCCCTCTCTAGAGCACTTTCTTTCTCTCAAAATATCAGATTTTTGCTCAAAAGATGATACATATCGTCTATTAAATGAAGCAGGGTCAGCTTATAAAAACCCAAAAAATGAAGTTCTGGAACAGGATCTGTGGTCGCATATGTGACCTCATAGTGCATCTGTGGTCCGAAACTGGGCAACTCTGCCTGGGTTTGCGGTCACTATACGGCCTGCAGACCTGTTCTGTGGTCGCATAATGAGCAGTCTTCAATCCCTTATGAACCATCTATTGGATGTAGGTATCGTCTTATTATGAATAAAATAGAATTTAGGATTTTGAATTCCTACAGTTGAGCTCTACCACACGATCTAGAGTAAGAAAAAGTGTGACAGTCCTAAATGCCTTGTATCCTCCTACTTATAAGTATGGTGCACAACACACCCATAAACAAGACTCTACTCTTTGTGTACCAACTTGTGACTAAGGGACTCTGAACATATAATGTCATACTTTGGCCATGGGCCACATTGCAAGACAATTTGCGAATGCTGACGAAACATCAATATAAAGCTGGGCCGACAAGGCCGTCATAACTACTACAGCTGGCAAACCAACAAAATAGGCATACAAGGCCTACAAGACCAACGTACTGCACTAACTGACAGGATAAGTCTACAAGCCTCTACTGATGGATGTATTGTGATCGGAATAGGGCCTCGACCTACTCATAACATATATACATATATACAAAAGATGTACATAAAGCTCTAGACCCGACAACTCCGAAGGGAATAGAGCTTACCGATCAAGCTGAACTCCGGCAAAACCTAATGAGGAGGTCTACCCATCTGTCTGTCTGAACCTGCATGCATGAAATGCAACGCCCCCAGTAAAGGGACGTCAATATGAAATAATGTATCGAGTATGTATGGAAATAGAATGAAAGCTGAAACTGAACTGATAATATAATAACTGAAATTAATTGGGAGTCAACGATAATCTGAAGATATGCTCACATGTTGATACTGGCTCAACTCTCTCAATATAGTAAGTAAAATAGTTGTCCGGTCTTATAAGGCTCGGTATATATAATTGCTCTGTTGTAGTAGGCTCGCTTATAGGCGCTCGGCCATACTAGGCTCTGTATCTCACCCAACTGGGCTCACTCGTAGGCGCTCGACCATCGTAGACTCGGTATATAACTTACCATCTGATTAGAGGTTTACCAATAGGGGCCTGCCCATCGATTATAGCTCGATGGTAATGAAAATACTATAATACTGTATATATAGGCTCTCTGGTCTCTTGACTAGAAAAAGACAATACTCAATTAAATATGAAGTCCCGATAAGGAGAATACTGTAATTTATGAGACTAGGATAATATATATAAATTCGGGAGTATGAACTTCTCTTTATGCCTCATTATTAAACACATGTAATTACGAGATCATGCCAAATAATGGAAGGGATTAGCCTTAACATACCTGGAGTAGGAAAAAATTAGTATGATATTCTTGAGAAGGATTGCACTGTACTCCCTTAAAATCACAAAATCCCGTTGCCATAACATTACGTAGTCTCGTATGAATTTTTTTTTGAAGAACTCACGTTACATGTATATACATGTTCTTGTATGAACTTGCTGAAGCAAACTCACGCTAATCTATCTTACTTTGTAAAAGAGTCATATGAATCTTGTTTGAGATTTTCCATCCGTAAGTGTCTCACTTAAAGATAAATGAAAGTCCTTTACAATTAAGATTTGTGGGGCCCATTTGCATAATGACTAAGCCACCCAAAATTCACCTAACTTTGCCATTTTGCAACATAATTCATGAGTCACTAATTATAGTGATGGGCTGTCACGTTGGGGAAGGATTTAATCTTATCCAATTTCTCTAATTATAATTCCTTGGTCATATCGCGGTTTAGCCCCAGGCCCAATAGCTTGGCCAAACTTTGTCCAAATAATTGGCCCATAAGCATTATCTAGCTTATCCATGTTCACAACAATAATACCTCCAATATAGTCAAATTGTTATGAAATATACCTCAAAGTAACAATATAGAACAAGAAAAAATAAGCTAAGAGATATATATAGAGAGAGGAGAGATTCTTATTTTTTCTTCAATTGTGTGTATTTTTCTATCTATTACAAGGCCTTTATATAGGCATGAAAAGTGAAGAAAAATATGTCATTAAGCATTTGAGAAGATCATGGAGGAAGAATAGACATCTACCATAATTTAATTTTTCTTATAATACTCCCCCTTGGATGTCCATAGATAATGTGCCTCGTTAAAACCTTATTAGAAAAAAACTCTATGGGAAAAGAAAATCCTAAAGAAGGAAAAAGAGTACACATGTTTAGAAATATGCTTTTTGGTTGCCTCGTTAAAAACCTTGCAAGGAAAACCCAGTGGGAAAAAATCTTGTAAGGGAAAAGGAGTACAACGCGTATTAACTCCCACTGATGAGAGCATCAATTCACATCCTTGAGCATTCGCATCCCAATCTTGTACACTAGTTTCTTAAAGGTTAACGTCGGTAGAGATTTGGTGAACAAATTAGCCATATTATCACTTGAACGGATCTGTTGCACATTGATATCACCATTCTTTTGAAGATCACGTGTGAAAAATAACTTTGGTGAAATGTGTTTTGTCCTATCCCCTTTTATGAATCCTCCCTTTAATGGGCTATGCATGCTGCATTATCTTCATACAAAATTGTGGGTTGTTTGTCACACATCAAACCACATTTGTCTCGAATAAGGTGTATTATAAACCTCAATCATACACCTTCTCGACTTGCTTCATGAATAGCAATTATCTCAGCATGATTAGATGAAGTAGCCATGATTGATTGCTTAGTCGATCGCCAAGATATGGCAGTGCCTCCATATGTAAACACATAGCCTGTTTGAGATCGATCCTTATGTGGGTCAGATAAATACCCAGCATCGGCATAACCAATAAGATCGGGACTGCAATCATTGGCATAAAATAATCCTATATCGGTAGTCCCTTTTAAATACCGCAATATGTGTTTGATTCCATTCTAACGTCTCCTTGCAGGAGTAGAGCTATATCTTGTTAAGACATTAACTGAAAAAGTTATGTCAGACCTTGTAATGTTAGAAAGATACATTAGTGCACCAATTGCACTAAGATATGGTACTTCGGGACCAAGAAGCTCTTCATTATTTTCATGAGGTCAGAATGGATCTTTATTTATATCGAGTGATCTCACAACCATCGGAGTACTCAATGGATGTACTTTATCCATATAGAATCGCTTCAAAATCTTTTTAGTGTATGCTGATTGATGGACAAAAATTCAATCTTTCATATACTCAATTTGTATACCAAGACAAAATTTTGTCTTTCCAAGTTCTTTCATTTCAAATTCTTTCTTTAAATAGTCTACTGCTTTAGGAAGCTCTCTAGGAGTTCCAATGAAATTTAAATCATCAACATACATGGCGATTATAACAAATTTAGATCCAGATCTTTTTATAAAGACACAGGGATAAATTGAATCATTCTTATACCCTTCTTTCAACAGGTACTCATTCAGGCGATTATACCACAAACGCCTTGATTGTTTTAATCCGTATAAGGATTTTTGAAGCTTTATTTAATAAATTTCTTGGAAACCTTAATATGCTTCAGAACAATTTAAATCCTTCAATGATTTCCATTATACGCATATCACGTTTTTCTTGTATTGCCAAATTAAAACCTGAAATGATGATATCAACCACAGGAGAACATGTCTCTATATAATCAATGCCAGGATATTTACAAATCTTCTTGTCGTCTTTATGCTTATCGACTTGACCTTCTTCTTTTTTCGCACAAGAACACATTTATACCTCCACTGGCTTTATACTTCCACGTGTTGGGACTATCCGTCCAACTTCATATTTTTCAGGTGAAATCAATTTTCATTGCGTATTTTTCATTTGGACAATCATTTATCTGTCCAAATTTCATGACAGATTTGAGCTCAAGATCCTCGTCAATATTAATAATATTGAGCGCTACATTATATTAACAATATCGTCGGCGGTCATTTTATATCTGTTCTATTATTACCCAATAAAGACATAACTTATTGAGATCTCTTTATCTCGTTATTTTCAGGTACCTGAGCCTCTCCCATGAGGTCTTATGAAGTGTTATGTCGTGGTGCTCTTTTAGAGCACTTACCTCCTTATTATGATCATCTTGAACATTTGCTCCTCTCCTTCTTCAAGGAGTTTTATCATTGGAACCGATTAGTCTATTATGCTTCATGCATGCCATAGACTCTATTCATTATGAACTTTATTTTATTTGGAGCATTAGCAGCTGAATATGACATTTAGCTTTGGGTCAGCAAATATGTCTGGCAATATTTTGCAAATAAATTATCACTTGACCTTCAAGTTCACATTTTCTCGTACGAGGATCTAGATGTACTCATAATAATTCATTACATGCATTACTTTTTTAGCTGTTCATTTTCTCCCCCTATTGTTGGGATCACCAACACATATCCCTAACCTTATTTGGGGATCCATCTTTGTGCATTGTGGTGGAACAATTAAATCATATAGTACATTCATATTTCAAGATGGAAATTATTTGGTTCCTGACCCTGAACCGATTGTGATAGGGAGAACTTATCATAACTTAGCTAGATGCGTACAAGTGATGTTGTATATTAAATAATACATCGCATACCAAAATTTATTTTGGCAGTTTTGTTCTCATAACCAATGGTTTAGATATAATTGGAGGCATACAATTTCTGCTTAACCAACTTGGATTTAAACTAGTATTATCAAGATAAATCATCATAATTTATATTCTGGAACTATGCTGTAATAATCTGAGCAATCAATCTTGCAAAACCAAACTGCAAGTTGATAACAAATTCACATGTGACCATAGAATAGATGCATCTATTAAAATCATATAATAGTAAACAATCCACATGGCTAGTGACTGGGCCCATATATTTATCACCTTTTATTTGTTCCAGAAATCAAGGGATTCAATCCCAACCTTAACTGGTATATCATGAGAATAAGCAGCACAAGAGAATTTTTGAAGAATCTTCTATTTCTTCAATATATGTCAATGTAATTCTCAATTATTTTTTCGTATCATAATTGAACCGGGATGGTCAACCGGTCATGCCAATTTGTTTCAGTAAACCTCTAGTTTACTTGTGACATATGATTTCATCATCATACTTATATTTGTGTAGTACAAATAGAAAAAAAAAATCAGGTAACCTTTCATATCATTCGTTATGATTATAGAAATATGAAGATATTCAATATTTCTTTTATTTATAGTCTCAATATGCCAACCACTTTGACTTATACATTTGAAACTCAAAAAGTTTCTTTTGAGACTTTACAATATCAATGTCGTGAAAATTTAATATCTTCTGCGCTTCTTCGTCTGAAAGGGGTGGTCCTTCGCCTTGCTCATTCAGTGGGAAGCTCTGAGTGTACTTCTCCACATTAGCCTTGTAGCGACCCTTTATTTAGAAGATAAAAAATTATTAACTATATAATATTATAAATATTAATTTTAAATTATAATAGTTATGAAACTTACATATGTAGTCTCCGCCCGGTCCTCGACCCATTTAGTTAGATTTGTCGGTGCCTTCTTCTTCCGGATGTGAGTCTCCATGAAGAACTCATCATGAGTCATCTTCCTCCCATATTTTTTTCTACAAATATAATAAAATATTAGAACTAAATTAAAATATATAAATATAGTTCGATAAAAATAGATTTAAATATTTTAAGAAATTACCATGTCACGCCCGACCTCGGGGAGCGCGACCGGCGCTCAACAAAGTTACCTCGGTCGAGCAAGCCTGCACAGTGTCGTCTACCCAACTCGCTCACATATAAAGAGAAGAATACATTTCATTAATAAGTCAATAAGATTCATGCGAACAACACCGGTTCATTTCCATTAGTTACGTCATTAACAAATCTTCAAAACAGTATGTTGTACAATCATAGTTAAAGTGGAACATATGATACCATTAAAATATTTTTAGTTTAACTTTTCCAAAAATATATACAACCCACACTATGTCTACAGAGCCTCTAATAGGAACAGAAAAGTGCTATGACAGTGCCGGCAACAAGGCCCTTACTATACCTCAAAATGCTATGTACAAATGATAGAAGATACAGGACCCCAAAATGAAGTGGGGCTCGCCAAATCAGCTGAGGAGAGGGTATGCTACTATCACTGATCAATACCACCTGCATCCATTAAAGATGCAGTGCCCCCGGCAAAAGGGTCATTAGTATATATGGAATAGTAGTAGTATGTAAAACTAAACACCCTCTCAATAGAATGAGCAACAATAAACGGAGAATAAAAATGATATCAATAAGAGACTCAAACAGTATCAAAGTGCCACATTAGGGGAAATGTAAATTTCACGTAGGTTTAGGTAATTTAAGTTGGGAGATCTTTAGCACCGATATACCACCGTATTTTAGCACGGAGTCCGGTCTCAGCCCGACCGGCTAAGCCGTCTCACCCCGAGACATACACTCACAATACTACCATGTGTGCGGCATGGCGTCCGATCTCAGCCCGACCGGCTAAGCTGTCTCACCAAAATGCCATGTGGGTCGATATTACATCACATCTAGCTAACAAAAATCTCATCCCATTTAAGGGAAACATATCTCAACACACCAATCTCATCCCATATAAGGGAAAACAGTCTCATCACATTAAAATAGGGATTTACCCCTCAATCACTCCTACACCGGCACGTATAGTTTCGGGGTTAGGTTGTTCCGACCTACCCTTCCTCAATGACTTATCGATACTCCCAAAGAATTTGTTATTAAAAGTATTTACTACTCAATTCATATTCTTTTACATGTCATTCATTTTATTAACATCATTGGCGATAAGGCAATATCATTCTTGGCACATTGGCCATACTTCATAATTCAGCTCACTATTCCCTTTTCAATCGTTATCATAAATAATCAACAACAAGGCCTTTCAACATTAAGACTTTAATCACATACTTAAGCAAATTAGGGTCTTAGGCACATATGACTTCCTACACAATTGACATGGTAGCTTTCATAAGAATTCACACTTTCAAATCATAACATAGTAACACACAACCCATACTTAAACCACATCTTCTACCATAAACTTATCATAACAAGAATCTTTGAAATATATATTGAACACATAATTATTTCGACACAAGTCTTATTTGAAAAAAATTCAATTTAAAAGGGGCATGACTTATAAGGACATTGCGGGGTTCAATTCTAAGAGAATAGTTTAGCCAATATACCTCACTTGAGCTTTCTTAAACTCTAAAATGTTTCGAAAATCTTAGCAACTTCAATCTATTGTAGAAATGTAATAAATTTAACTAAAATTAGGAAGATACTCATGGTTCTAGATCTTTTAAGCATTTTATTAAATATTAGGTGTGCATTAAGGTTTCAAGGCCCTTTCATGGAGGATCCGATCATCCCACAACCCATTCTTTACCATTTTAGCTCAATAATCTCCCTACATATCTTGATAACACATTCATGCAAAATAAACAACTCCCATACCCAAATATTATCTTACCAATTACCCGTTCCTAGTTAAATTTCAAAATTAAGGTTTAGGGTGTAGAATTTTACCTCTAGGATGAATACCTAGTGTGCTTTCCTTTATAATCTTCCAAGATTTGAGTAAGAATTGAGGAACAATTGGTTGAGGAACTCTCTCCCTCTCTAGAGCACTTTCTTTCTCTCAAAATATTAGGTTTTTGCTAAAAAAATAGTACATATCGTCTATTTAACAAAGTAGGGTCGGGTTATAAAAACCCCAAAAAATAAAGCTCCAGAACAGGATCTGCGATCGCATAAGCGACCGCATAATGCATCTACGGTCCGCGAAATGGACCGCATAATTGCCCTCTGGAACTGGGCAAAACTGACTCAGTCTGCGGTCATTATGCGGCCCGCAGACCTGTTCTGCGGTCATATAATGCATCGCAGAACTGGTCTGCGGTCGCATAATGCGCTGCAAACCTGCTCTCCAAACTTGCCTAAGCTGCTTCACTCTGCGGCCATTATGCGGCCGCATAGTGGGCCGCCGAAATGTATTTTTCTATCCAAAATTTTCCTTTACTGACCAGTGCATTGTTCGACCCAAAAAGTTCGAGCCACAGCGAGCTACAATCCTCAAACACGTAAGCCTACTTCGGCACCACGAAACCTTAAATTCCTTTACGAAATTTTACGGGGCCTTACATACCAGTAGTTTCCTCACAGTCCCCATGCTCCTTGCACCCACACAGTGCAAGGAGCTAGCCTTCTCAGATGCTCGGGCCTTCTTTCCATGTTCACTCTTCTTCTCGAATTTCTCAGTGGTCAACATTTGAACTTAAAATTTACAAGAATGGCACTGTTATGCCGGTCCTCCCAGGCACACTTAGTCTGCAAATGAAGTGTATAACGCTATATGAAAATATTGTTAATATAATGCTTAAATAGATAAGAATTGTATTAAAACCTTAAATTGGTTAAGAATTTGCTCCACGTGCTCCGGTGAAAATTCACTCCCATACAACCGGCTAAGAGCTTCAGTGATTATATTTGTAGTCTGATGACTAGGTATGAACCTGCAACATAACAATTACATTAAATAAACAAGACTAGCTATTATAATTTAGCAAAAACAAAGAAGTAATAAATAAATCTTACCCATTGCCCTCAGACTTGATGATCATCCTATGATAACGATCATACCGCACTTCCTCTGGATCATCATATGCCGATGAATCTGAAGCGTGCGTAGAAGGGGAGGCATATGGATCAACGCTACTATCTCGAAGGTGAAGTCTAGAAATGCTAGGAGACGAACCCCATGGAGAGGGAGACGAGGTCTCTGATGAAGATGGATGCGATCTAGACCCCTGCTGCAATCCAGACCACTACTGTGATCCGAGTGGCTAAAATCAATCTTTTAGCCTTATAGAAATCTTCAGGTATGTTGAAAGTCGGGTCAACTAGTTCATTCATAAGGCCAATGAAAGAATCCATTCTCGCTTGAGAAATATTGATATCTGATTTGATACTTAATAGTCTAACTGCAACAGACAATTGAGAGTGCACACTTCCTTCACTTAGTGGACGACTAGCGGCTTCTAACTATTCATAAAAATATTTTGCCTCTTCGTTAAGAGCTTGTTCAACACTTTTATGGGGTTCAAACTTGAAGTGCACCCCAAAAGCATCCGCAACCATTCATGGTATCTAGGATGTAGAACGTTATTCTCCACCGACCTACTACTTTCACCAACAACTATGTTATGAAATACATCATAACTGCCATCAACCTCTCCATGATTAGTCCACACAAAAAATTATCTATAAACCCTTTTTTATAAAGATAAGTCTTAACATCCTCCGATTCGAAAAAATGCAAACACTTGCACTTCACACAAGGACACCTAATCATCCCTCCAAACTGAAATGGTTCAGGTGACATTGCATGCCTAATAAATTCATTAACCCCTTCTATAAATTCCTTCCTAAAAAACTGACGATTAGGATAATTCCTATTATACATCCAACTACGATATTTCATATACACAAAGAACAAATAAATTAAGTGTTATATTAATATATTGTTCTAACACTATTATTAATCATAATTAGACTCGCTGGAACAATGAATTAGATAAGCCATGCAATTAGACTAACTCAATTAGATTAATTAATATTGTAGTTCATAGTTTATACCTTAAATTCATAATTTATACCTTAAATTAATTTATATATTAAATAATTTAAATGCATTAATTTGAGTTCTATTAAGAACCATAAGTTCATAATTTATACCTTAAGTTCATAATTTATACCTTAAATTAGTTTATACATTAAATAATTTAAATGCATTAATTTGAGTTCTATTAAGAACCACAAGTTCATAATTTAAGGTAGTTCATAATTTATACCTTAATTCTAAATCTAATGTAGTTCAAACCAAAAACCCTAAAAAAAATTATAATTTTAGATAGTTCAATTCTAAATCTAAATCTAATGCAGTTCAAAACCCTTATTTAGTCACATAAATCCTAAATAGACAAAAATCCTAAAATATTACATAAAATTATATTCCAAAAATTTAAAATTAAAAATTAAAAAGCTAATAAAGTATATTACTAACCTTGAACAACAATGGCAGTGGTGGTGCCGCCGACGAGGAGAAAGTGGTGGTGGTGGCGGCGTGGTAGTGGTGGTGATGGAGGCGCGAAACAATGGTGGCAGCGGCTGGGGGCGCAAGCATGAGATCGAATAGGTGGGGCTTCGATTTTAAGGGTGGGTGACTTGATTTTGGTTGGGATTAGGCCAAATTTCTGTGGGAAAGGGAGATGGAAGAGAGATTAAAGAGAGAGAGAGAGAGAGTGAAAAGATGAAAATAGGGAAGGAACCCGTATGTGTTGGTCTAATTAATAGATTTTCGACCGATTTCGGTCGGTATTGTTAAAAATGTTTGACTGTTTGACCTCACAAATACCGACCGAAATCGATTGAAAAATAAATTATAAAAAGTTTAATAATATTTTTTTTATTAATTACTTAACAAATGTTTTTGTTCTTAGCATTTTGCACACGTAATATATCTTTCTTAATTTGTTCCTTAATCAATTTTTTTAATTAACTTGCACCACATACCGATTGATTTTGTGTTTAAAGATTGTAATAAAATAATATATAATTAGATTTATATATAGCACTACATCTTAAGTTTTACCATAGCATTACATCAATGATACACTTTATAATCTATTTACTAAGACACTAAGTGTGTCATAGCATATTGGATATAACGACTATATCAATTACACTTGATCAATTATATATATAATGTTTATCATCTGTGTGCTTTAATATAAATTACACTTCAAGTGTAATAGATTATAATAGAGTGTATGATTTTATTCATTTATGATAATTTACACTTACATATATATGACAAGTGTTGATGCTTTAATTTATTTTCAACTGTTCATTACATCGCTCGAATGCTTGATCGGTGAATAAATAAAAAAACAAATCTTGAAGTTTAAGTGGACATTTTAAACATTTTAAGTGACAACATGCTCATGTATAATGAGTGACTAGATGCTCCAAGATGTGTATAATCGACATAGTCTTGAATGTTTTATTCTCGATCACTTTATTAGTACTTTGCTCGGATACTTCATCAGTGGATCAATTGGAAATTCAATTATATTCAATTAAAACTTACTATAACACATTTAAAAACAAAGTGTATAGTTCTATAAGATGTAGTGCTATATTAATACTTAAGTTTTAGCATCAACAACATATGTATACTTATATTAATATAGCATATGTTAATATAGCATTAATATGTATACATATGTTGTTGTTGCTACAACTTAAGTATTAATATAGCATATATATATGTGCAAGTGTAAATTATCATATATATATGTAGGGATTGAACTGGTGACCTTGCGGGCAAATGTGCACTCATTGACCGGTGAGCCAAAGTGCTCACTTGAGCATGGGTTCACACATGCTTATTTAAGAAGGAGATGAGAAAAATATCGAGGGAGGAGAGTATGGGTTCATGATATAGATCCGGCCCCGGATGCAACGTTACCGTGAGTTGGTTTTTGACGACCATGAGATTAAATTGGACCCCATATAAACTAGATATCCAGAGGTGGATCGTCTATCGTCCTAGTCGCTGTTTGAGAAGCTTTGGAGGTGCAAGGTTGAACTTTTTGAGAAAAGTAGACCATGAGCAGTGAGCAACGGAGGACTGGTTTGATTGCTTGCCAATGAACATCCGTTGGACAGTGCATAAAGGCAAGCTTATTGACTGAGAATGCGCGCGATGTCGGAGTGAGTTATTAGAGTGCTCCAACAACTCGTTGATACTGTTCTGGATTTGCAAGAGGACTGACTACCCATGAATTTGGTTAACAAAAATTATTGTTCATACATGCCAATGAATGGCTCTTCGCGAGTCGTTTCATCGAGTCGGTTAATGACATAGGGATTCAAATGTATATACATAATCAGATACTTAAACATGGGTGGGTAGATATGAACGGTTGCCAATCAATTTCTTCCTTAATTTATGGGATGGACCCCACAAATCTCCCTCTTCAGTCTCATTAACCTGAAGGAGGTAGCACTATTTTCTAGTTTGAGTGCATGCCGACAAGTTCTTTGTATAACTCGAATTTGTCTCTTAGTACTACCTTAGTCAACATATCAGCAGGATTTTTACTTGTGTGAATCTTTTTGACCTGTAAAGATTCGTTCTCCACCTGCTCACGAATCCAATGATATCTCACATCTATATGCTTTGTTCTTGCATGGTACATGGAGTTCTTGTTCAAGTCTATTGCACTTTGACTGTCACAATAGACGACATACTCCTTTTGATGCAATTCCAGCTCTTGAAGAAACCGCTTGAGCCATACCATCTCCTTGCCAGCCTCTATAGCGGCAATGTACTTTGCTTCAGTTGTTGAAAGTGCAACACACTTCTGCAATTTAGACTGCCATGATATAGCTCCCCCTAAAATATAAGCAAATATCCAGTAGTGGATTTTCTGTTATCAATGTCACCTGCCATATCAGCATCTGTATAACCCTTCAAGATTGGATAAGATCCTCCAAAGCATAAACAATCTCCCGTGGTACCTCTCAGGTACCTGAGTATCCACTTGACTGCTTCCTAATGTTCCTTTATAGGATTTTCAAGGAATCTGCTAACAACACCAACTGCATGAGCAATATCAAGTCAGGTGCATACCATTGCATACATCAAGCTTCCGACTGCTGAAGAATAAGAAAATTTAGCCATGTTCCCTTTCTCCTCCACACTTGTAGGACACATCTTCTTGCTCAACTTTAGATGACTAGCAAGAGGTGTGCTGACTGGCTTAACATTCTTCATGTTGAAGCATTCCAGTACACGTTCAATGTACTTCTCCTGAGACATCCACAACTTTCTACTTGTTCGCTCTCGAACTATCTTCATACCCAGAATTTGTTGTGCTAGGCCCAAGTCCTTCATATCAAATGACTTGGACAAATCTCCATTCAACTTTGCGATCATCCCCTTGTCTTTTCCTACAATTAACATGTCATGCACATACAACAACAATATAATAAAGTTATTTTCAGAAAATCTTTTGAAGTATACACATAGATCAGAATATATCTTTGTGTAAGTTTGACTTTTCATGAATGAGTCAAACTTCTTGTACCACTGCCTTGGTGCATGCTTCAACCCATAAAGACTCTTATTCAGTTTGTACACCATGTATTTCCTTTCAGCTACTTCAAATCCTTCTAGCTGCTCCATATAGATCTCATCTTCCAAATCTCCGTGAAAAAATGCAGTTTTCACGTCCAACTGCTCCATTTCAAGATCTAGGCTAGCTGCTAAGCTCAAGATTGTTCGAATAGAAGTCATTTTGACAACAGGTGAGAAAATTTCATCAAAATCAATACCTTTATTCTGCTCGAAGCCTTTTACCACCAATCGAGCTTTGTATCTGACCAGCTTGCCTTTTCCATCTTTCTTGAGTTTAAAGACCACTTACATTTGAGTGGTCTTTTACCCTTTGGAAGTTCAACCAGCTTGTACGTGCCATTTTTCTGCAAAGATTCCATCTCCTCTTGCATGGTTTTCATCCACTGGTTCTTTTCTGGATGTGACATCACCTCCTTAAGACTTTCTGACTCCCCCTCATCACTGATGAGGACATACTCCGTGGAAGGGTGCCTGCATGACTCTACCCTTGGCCTTTCTGATCTCCTCAGAGGTCGAGGTTGTTCTTCTCCCTGAGTGGGGTGATCCACTTGCTCGACATCATCATCAAGTTTCTCCCCCTGCTCAATAACCTCACCAGGTTGCTCCCCCTGCTCAATAACCTCGTCGGTCATACTTTCTGCACTTGTGGGATTGTTAGAAGTAGAAGGAATAGTAACAAGGTTAGGAATAATACCATTCTTGGCCTTCTCTGGCATATCATCAGTAGTTCCAACTTCACTTTCTCGCAAGACTACATCTCTGATTCTGATGACCTTCTTCTTTGCGGGATCCCACAATCTTTATCCGAATTCTTCTCCATATCTGATGAATATGCAAGGAACATATTTATCATCCAACTTTGTTCTCTGCTCCTTTGGTACATGTGCAAAAGATTTGCAACAGAACACCTTCACATACGAGTAGGATACCTCCTTATTGATCCAAACTCTCTCTGGGATTTCAAACGCCAACGGAACTGATGGACTCCTATTGATCAGGTAACAGGCTGTCTGAACTGCTTCACCCTAGAATGACTTAGGCAGTTTAGCCATTCTGAGCATGCTTCTCACCTTCTCCACTATGGTGCAGTTCATCCTTTCGGTTACGTCATTGTGCTATGGGGTTCCAGGAACTGTCTTTTCATGTATGATCCCATGACTCGAACAATACTCTTCAAATTCCCTTGAAGTATACTCACCTTCATTGTCACTTCGGAGACGCTTTAGCTTTTGGCTTGTCTCCCTTTCCACCATAGCATGAACCTTTTGGAAAACCTGAAACACCTGATCTTTGATTTTCAAAATATAAACCCACAATTTTCATGAAACATCATCAATAAAAGTAACAAAATATTTGTTACCGCCCATCGATTTAATTTCCATTGGATCACAAATATCAGAATATACCAAATCAAGTATATTCAATTTTCTTTCAGACGATGTCTGAAATGAGACTCTATGCTGCTTACCTAATAAACAGTAGTCACATGGTTTTACCGTTGTACCTTTGGCATAAGAAATGAGTGATTTCCTGGCAAGAATCTGCAATTCCTTCTAGCTCATATGACCCATTCTTTTGTGCCATAAATTTGCAGAAATTTCATCTTGTGTCGCGTTCCATTCACCTTGGCATATTTCTGCATTTGTCTTGTACAACGTGCCACGAGTAACTCCCTTTGCAATCACCAATGATACCTTGGTGAGTCTCTACTTTTGATTTGCAAAATAGTTCTCGTATACATCTCGGTCTAAAGCAATTCCCGAGATTAAGTTTATCCGCAAATCAGGTACATGTCGCACGTCCTTTAGAACCAATGTGCATCCGACATTTGTCTTGATACAAATGTCACCGATCCCCGCAATCTTTGAGTAACTTGTGTTACCCATTCTCACAAGGCTGAAATCACCTGCTACAAATCTGCAAAAAAGATATCTTACCGGTGTGGTATAGTAAGATGTTGTTGTATCAACCACCCATTCCGATTCTGGACCTGATAAGTGCATGCATTTCTCTTCCTCGTTTATACAGAGGACAATATTATCATTGTTTTTCACCATGGCGGCTGTGTTGTCGTCATTCTTCTGGCCACTAGTTTTACCTTTGCCCTTCCTTGGATTTGGGAAATCTCTTTTGAAGTGACCTGGTTGATCACAATTGTAGCAATTTCTAGCTCTTGATTTGGATCGGTTCTTAGACTTCCCACGAGCTCCGGATTTACCATAGTTGCTCGAACTCCTTTGATAACTCCTGCCTCTACCTTCTGTGATGAGAGCATGTCCTTGATTTTCAGGCTTCTTTCTCATCTTCTCATTGAGTAGAAGAGCCAATGTGACATCTTTCAACACAATGGTAGTCTTACCGTGCAAGATGGTTGTTGCCAGATTATCGTACGAAGATGGCAACGAGTTCAACAGTAAGATGGCTTTATCTTCTTCCTCGATTTTCACTCCGAGATTGGCGAGCTGCGTGATTAGTCCGTTAAACATATTTAAATATGACAAAAAATTCGTACCTTCACCCATGTGTAGGACGTATAGCTGCTTCTTCAGATACAATATATTTGTTAGCGTTTTGGACATGTATAGGTTTTCCAACCTTGTCCAAATGTCACGTGCGGTTTCTTCATCAATAATGTTATTTACCATATCATCTGATAAGTGCAACCTGATTGCACTAGCAGCCCTTTCATCTAAGTCAGCCCAATCCTCAGCTTTCATGGTATCAGGCATTTTGGCATCAGCATCTAATACCTTGTATAATCCTTGTTGGATGAGCAGATCTCTCATCCTTCTTTGCCATGTTAAGAAACCGCTATCTCCGTTAAATTTTGCTACCTCGTACTTTACTCCGGACATTTTTATTTTTTACCAAGTATAGTACTACCGACATTGATTAGTATTTTTGTGAACGAGCAGAACATGTGCTCTGATACCAGTTGTTGGGAATAAACCCTCATAGAAATAATATTCACGGTACTAAAGGCGGAATAATAATGCAGCACCGAGATACGGTAATTAACAAAAATAAAAGAGTGACAACGACACCAAGATTTCTACGTGAAAAATCCTTTTGAATAAGGAAAAAATCACGGCCCCGAGACGAGCAACTAATATCACTATAGCAAGTAGGTCCGAGTAAAATACTCCAAAGACCACTACAACACTCAAAAGAAATAACCCTCTTTTGATATTCTCACTTCACGATAATATCGTTCACTCTCTATTTTCTTCTACACAGTCTATTTCTCACAATGCCTAAGAAATACTCTCTGCAACTATTGTGTTGCTTCTCTTTCTGTGCGGTAAAATGAAGAAGTCGAAGCTCTCCTTTTATAGGAGAAATAGCCTACCTCTTCAACCAATCAGAATGAAGGATTGGTTGAAAATTTGCAATGCAAATTTTTTCTTTCTTCCACCTAAGAAGTTTGACATTTTCCTTCTGCAATCTACCTTATTTGACAATAAGAAAGAAAAGATGGCTGCCAATCAATTTCTTCCTTAATTTATGGGATGGACCCCACACAAACTACTTCTAAGCGTGGGCTGCCACACTAAGGAGCTGAAAGGGGTTCACAGTCCCTACATTGAAAAATTACACTGTGGTTGAAAGGGGGTTCATCCCCTTTGTTGAAAAATTATATTTTGTCCAATGTGTTATATATATATATATATATATATATATATATATATATATATATATATATGTGTGTGTGTGTGTGTGTGTGTGTGTGTGTGTGTGTGTGTGTGTGTTTGAATCCCCTCTAATAAAAATCCTGCCTCCGCAACTGCTCCTAAGGCTTATTCTACATAAGAGGGATTTCCTTCAATCGTATTACGAGCCAATGTCATGTGAAATTTTGAAAAGATGGGACCTCAAACATCCGTTTTTGTTAAATATATATATATATATATATATATGTGTGTGTGTGTGTGTGTGTGTGTGTTTTGAATCCCCTCTAATAAAAATCCTGCCTCCGCAACTGCTCCTAAGGCTTATTCTACATAAGAGGGATTTCCTTCAATCGTATTACGAGCCAATGTCATGTGAAATTTTAAAAAGATGGGACCTCAAACATCGGTTTTTGTTAAATATTTTGGGACTCTTTTGACCAAGAAACCTGGACGCAAGTGTCTGTATTCTTCAGCTATTGTTTTTGAGTGGTTATGGTAACTCCATGCATCAATCATGGGCCTAAAATAACGCTAAGAATTTTCGTGAAAAGATTTTTGGTAGTAGCACGTCTTGGTAGTTTGTAGAGAGAGTCAACCAATTATCAAGCACCATTCCATTTCATATAAAGAATGTCCCTTGCGGATCTAAACCATTTTTTGGTACATTAAGTTCAGACACAATATAGAACGTAGAAATCTGAAGCAACAACGTAAAGACCGTTTTCAAGAGGCTGGAATCAACTTTCTTTTGGTCCTATATCTTCACTGCTAATTTCATGAAAAAAACTGTATTATAAACACCAATATTGACAAACGAATCAAAGAATTTGTACAAGAAAAAAAAAGAAAGAAAAGAAAACCCTGGATTCCTTCGACTTCTGCGTATCAGCTAAATATAGTTATAGACTCTTGTCCTCCTCGTAGTTAAAAGGCAATGGTACGGACTTGAAGGCACGATATTTCCCGACGTTATTCAAGTGCTCATTTTCCAACCTGAACAATAAAAGACAGCATAACTATCTTCTACGTGATGTCAAATAAATACACAAGTAGCTGGCTAACTCATCAAATTTCTGCTATAAAATAGATAAACTTTACATTTTAACCTGTTGTAGCATATAATTAACTGTCTTGTTTTTCAGGTTTCTAATTCCTCTTTTTATGGACGGTTAGATGACTTAATAGCTTAAAAATTCTTTTACAATATCATGGAATATGTTACTCAAATAGATAATGGTTTGGAGTTCCGACCTGAAAAAATTCCACATGCCTCGGCGAAGGATCTCTAGAGAGGCAACTACTGCAACCATTGCTTTCTTGTGCAGAAATGGTAGTTCTTGAAAATCAAGAACCAACTGCATCCATACTAGTCTCAGAATAATGTCAAGAACCTGCATTTAGTCTTCAAGAAAGTTAATTTACACTGGAAGAGAGTTGTGTAATACTCTATATATTTTTCAAACCTGCTTTCTGCAACTTACAATGGCAACAAAGTAGACAATCTTGTGTGGCACAAGCAGTTTGTCTCTCAACCAACGGTTTCTTGAATTCTTTTGCAATAAACCCCAATCTATAACAATGTCCCAGTAAGTATTTGCAACTGTAGTAATTCCTGAGGATGATGCCGCCATTACTCTCCAAAACGTTCCTCTCTTTTGAGCATAAAGTGTCCTCATCACAAGAGCAACAATGGTTGAGAAATATTTGAGGCTATTAAGCCCCTGCATTGAATCTTTCTCTTCAAATAAGCGGCGAAGGCACTGTACATATATTATACAAATTATCACCATGTTAAATAAGTTTGAAGATACCTATTTTCATTTTTTCTGGTGCATAGTTTCTCACACCTGAATAAACCGAGACCAAAAGGGAATAATTGCGACGACTATGTATAAGATTTGATAAACACTGCTTTCTTGACATTTATTAGATCTTGTTCTGAAGTTGCCCCACACATAGTAGCAGACATAGAACTGCAAACTCCTAATTGCCTGAACCTGAAATGCAAGAGCACATTAAAGTTCTTTCCCATAAGTTTTGCAAAATTTGCACAGACTGAATTATCAATTTCTTGGATTCTCTTTTGGTATAATACAGAAGTTCCCCATTACAAAAGAAAAAGCTTAGTGTAAAACCTGGCTAGTAAGCTGATCTGCCAAGAAAAAATCTGGTAGATTAACCTGCAAAATTATGTGAAACATTTTAGTATCTACGTACTTTCTGCGTTATTAATCTGCAATATCTCTTAAACAAATTGCTGGTACCTTGTAAAGGGGAGCACATAGACAGTGCCAACCACATCTTATAAGGAAGAAGCGACTTGAACGATATATGATGTTCAGAGGGCAAAAAGTTATTAGAAGCAGAATCTGAAAAAAAAAAGATTAGGGGTTTGTAATTTTTGAAACATTTTTGTATAGATCAGTTGTAAAATGAAAGTAGAAGAAGTACTGTTTTTTGCTAGACTTACAAACACCACGGCAAGTGGGATCAGCTCAATCACTGTCTCAAAACTTCTTGTATTTGGATCCATCTCCATATCTAGGTGGGACAATGCAGCAGCCAATGCAAGTACTGAAAGACCAGAAGCAAGGAAAAGAACTTGTCTGTAACCTAGTTCTGTTCCCTGCTTGAAGCCAAAAATGAAGGGATAATTGACTCTAAAATGCCTCCAGTAGTATATGTTCCCGGCGTACATGAGCATATGGAGGACAATGTATCCGAATAGGCTGCAAAAGATACAGCTCTATTACTCATATGTATTGCTTAAAACATGGTTTCGCTTGTAGACAGACAAGGGGTAATTAAGAATCAATATGACTTTGTAATAGACAGATGATTAGTTTACCTGTAGAGTGGAAATATATTTTCCATATACTGCCCACGACCCTCATGCTGTAGAAGGTTTCCGAAATGTATGGATACAGCAATAGCTGCCACTAATGCTATTGAGCCGCCAGAGAACAAACCTGTTGGTGAAACGTATTTCAGTTGCTAAAAAGTAAAAACTATGTTTATGATGCAGTTTACCAAATTTTTCTAAGCACTTATCTCGGATGAAGATAATACATCACTGGTAACCTCTGATAGAGGCGAATCAAGGATCCAGAGTTAGTTGATTCAAATGAGTATGATCTTTATTATATGTGTACATTTAAAATTTTGTTTTGCATATGTATTACTCATAGTTCGAGCTGAATGCAATAGGTTCGGTTGAACCGGAAGAATCCGCCCTAAATCAGCATTTGACCTCTGATTACACAGGAAGAAGTTGATGCTACTAATGATGCATACTTACCCAGGAAAAATGTTACTCTATGCGTTTCTCTTTTAGCTTGTGGTCTTAAAGATTTCATTCCTTTCCTTCGATTTCCATTGACAAAATGCTTTATGAATGTGGCCTCCACTCTTTCTATGAGCTTAGCAACCTAAACAAGGCATAGATCGATGAGAAGTTCAAACTATAATAATGCTGAGAGGAAAGCAGTTTTTGAAACTAAAGGAAAATGTATATACCTCATCAGAGCTACCAAGATAAGATTTATTAACCATCTCTAAGTATGATTTAGAAGCTTTCCTTGAGGTGATCTGTAATCAATAAAATTGCAAGGTGAAAAGGCAAAACTTAAATACTTTCCATTGGCATATATAGTGATCACTTCAGTGTAGTACCTTGTCATACTTCTTCATGATCTTGGAAAATGCCAACACATTTAAGAGACTGGCACAATTAAGTAGCAAAATTAAGTGCGAGTTTTAGTTAAAGATAAAAACAACTAGTATAAGTAAGTCCTCATTTGGAAGAAAAAATGCAAGCACTACCAGAAGTTTTTCAGAAGTCGAAGCTTTTGATAGAACTCAACAAAAGCCTTTCTCATTTGTTCTTCAGCTTTTCTGAGCTCCTCTTTGCTGAATGATAAGTTGGATTTTGAAGTATGGATGATATTTTTTAAAGTTGAGACAGGTGTTTCGGGTTCAAGATTGATTTTTATATGGTCCAAAATCTCTAGTGGAGCAGGCCTAAATTCCATATGTTTTGTATTTGCTGTATCTCTTTTCCCTCTTGTTGCTTCTTCTTCTTCACTTGTCATCTCTGCTTCTTGTATTGCCTCCATTTCTGACCTACCTATATTGGGGTTAAACAAGAATTCAAACAAATTAAAGGGCAATCATGGGATGGAGAAATTAAGGGAAAAGCTCCAAATTTATTATGTAAATTTTCTAGTTTTAGTACTTTGGGGTCTCATTCATACTTTTTCCATTAGCAAATTGTCCTGTATTTTCCATTAACTTTAATGGAGCTCGAAGTGCTCTACTTTTGATTATGGTTTAAAATTACTCCGAGTCAAGGGTAAATACACAATGATTTGCTAACAACAAGGGAACGGAGGATAGAATTAAAATATTTCGTATAATAAGAGGGGTAGTAGACCATTTTCCCAAAAGAATGGAACATTGATAGAATAGCCAAAGTATTGGACATACCTGGATTTCCCAAATGGGAATTTTTGATTCTTATAGAAGGCTTATCAACCTTGATTCTTAGAGCAATAAGTGCATCCATTTGTTTACTCAACTCATCAGCCTCAGCCTTCACTTCCTCTACTTTTTTCTGGTAAAAAGTTATCACCTTGTTGAATTCATCATCAAGTCTTTTAAAGAAAACCATCTCATTTTCTCCACCTTTTTCAGATGACATAAGAAACATAGTTTGATAGTGGCCTTCTGAACTCACTAATATGGCTTCATCTTCATTGTTTTGAGAAACTTTGAAACTAGTTTGTAATCCACTAAAGGCTCTGTACATAGATAGCCTTCTCTTTAAGGAGCCTTCAACTTCAGGTGAAGCGGCAATATTGAAATTCAAGATGTCTTTTAAAACACTCTTGAGATAATTGTAATCCACATAGGCTTCTTGCCATTCTTGGACAATTTGGGATGCAAATTCTTTCCCAAATTTCATCTTTCTCTGATTATCTTCTGGACTTCCTTTGTTTTACCAAATCCAAAATGAAAAGGGTGGTCTTTATATAAGAATGTGGAGTTTGGCTGTCTAGCCGTGATAGGAGAAAGGGTCAGCAATCAAGCTGTTAGTTTCCAAGACTGTCCAAGAAAAATGAATGACTAGTCCTCGTAAAATCAATGTGTTCCTCCTTTTCTCTTTAGAATTTTTCTTGCCAACCCAGTATGAGTATGAGTATGAGTATGAGTATATCACCGTGTCTCATTAAATATTTCTTTTGATGATTTAAATATTGAGCACCTTCATTAAATACTCATCAACCCCCAAAAGAGTGTAGTTTTAAAATTGTTAATCATCGTGGAGTTAAGTGGAAACACGAATGATGACAAAAAAACGTCCAGACTGTAGAAAACAAAAGGATACCAGCTGGAAAAGATTGTATTACAGTAAGATATTGATAAGCAAAATGCATCATCAAATATATCAATAGTTGCAAATGGTTGTGCTCCATTTGTGATGGTATAAAAAGGTGCGGAGGGATACATTTAACATAAGGTCAGAATACTTATAATAATATTCTATAATTTTTTTTAACTTTTCGTTTGATTTAGACTGGAGTTTGCCCTGATTTTCTAATTGCTTTCTTTGGGGGAGTAAGTTTTCTTAGCGGAAATGGTCTTCTTCCATATTCTTTTTTTTTTTGGAGAAAATGTTTTGCATTTTTATAAATTGAAATCACTTCTTCTCATACAACAATACAATAGAGTTAGAGAGTATCTTTTTTCATTCAATATTTCTGTTTTCTCTTTTATATAGGAGTAGCAGATTATTCATTTTCTCCCATATAACGTAGACAGATTGATCAAATTACAATATAATATTATTTTATGATATATTTATCTGTTGTCGTCATAATAAATAGTAAGAGATATATTTAATGTATTCAATTAAAGTTTTAGACTTTTATTCTCTAGCAGTCCTTTCAAAAATACGTGCTTCTTGATCCTGATTTTTCCATTCAAATTTTGTCCTTTTTTCAACAAAATAAAAAATAAAAAAATCGTTGACAATGTCCCAATTGGAGGCAAGGACACTGGTCAACTTTGCTCTTAAATGATGTATTTGTTGTACGATCATCATCCTTGCAAATTTCTTTGCATCTTTAAACTGAGACATTATTTTGTTTAATTTCGTTCGTGGATTTCTTTTCTTTCTTTCAGCTTTTCTTTTTCTTTGCCTTTTGGATATTGTCAAAGAAACGATAAGAAATTCCATGGTAGTGGTATATTTCAATTTTCGAATACGAAAATGATTTCATGAAATAAGGAAAACATTTGCATTGAAATAAACACAATAAAAGAAAAGAAGAATATTGCAAAGAAAAAAGAGAGAATTCTATTTATTTTTGAGAGATGAATTATAATGGGGGAAAGTGTCTTAGCCACAAAGTAACAAACTCTAAAAACTCTCAAAAAGATAAATATTCACCTTAAATATAATACTATTTGTAACACTCACCCTTGAATGTATATTTAACAGATAATTTGTCTCGTTAAAACTTAACTAAAATAAAACTCAGTGGGAAAAAAATTCTACTAAAGAAAAAAGAGTACACATGTTTAACAATACGCCTTTTTGTTGTCTCGTTAAAAACCTTGCAAGGAAAATCCAGTGGGACAAAACCTTCTAAGGAAAAAGGAGTACAACTCGTATTAATTCCCCCTAATGAGAGCATCAATTCACATCTTTGAGCCTTCGCATCCCAATCTTGTATACTAGCTTCTTGAAGGTTGACGTCGGTAGAGATTTGGTGAACAAATCAGTCATATTATCACTTGAACGAATCTGTTGCACATTGATATAACCATTCTTTTGAAGATCATGTTTGAAAAATAACTTTGGTGAAATGTGTGAGCACCTAATTTTTTACCATACTTGTGATTTTTCAACACTTTTTAGTATGTAAATAATTTTAAGTTTAATCTACATATTTTAACCTTTATTTCATTTTTAGTAGGTTTTATTTAAGAAAATTAAAAATCACAAAAATTATATGTTCTTGATTTTAAAATATTTAGCTAGTATTTTTATTTTACACTCTTAAAAGAAAAAAATTATTATTAATTAAAGCAAGAATCAATGAGTCATTTCCATGTGGCAAGATTCTTCCTTATCTTTTGTAACAAACTCACATGCTCTCCCTAACAAACTCACATGCCCATACACTCTTTTTACTTGGCCACCAATTAATCCCTAACACCTAATTTTGAGAGGCCCGGAAGGACAGAGACGAAAGATAGAGGGGAGGCTGCACTTTCCTTCTTCAATTTTCTTTTCCCATTGCACTATTCCAAAAAAATAATCTTCTTCCCCACAAGCACGAACGAATCACCATGGCTTGAACCGAAAAAGTTTTAAGTCATTTTTCTCTTAAAAGTTAAAACCATCTCCCTTTTATTTTTCAAGAGCAAAAACCTTCATCATCGTCCCTATTTTCTCCACCTTTACACCACCATGAAACATCCATAAACACACATCTCCTCAACCATTCACAATCACATAAATCTTGAGCCCAAAAACAAGATCAAACCCCTTTCAATTTCAAGCAATGTGCAGTTGTTGAGTTTTCGGTCGGCGACGGTATCACGTTTTGAGTTCCGGTCTAGTGGTTCAAGTTCCGTGTTAATTGCTGTTCACCCTGCTTTTTTCCTCGATTTTGCTTAAGGATCCTGTACAATTTTCAAGTATTTAAGGAAATCCGATGACTCCTTTTGAGAATCCGAAGGGGATTTGATTGAGTCCAGTTTGTCGTTGTTTTCGCTCACCGTTCGAGTTCTGCTGCTTTTGCTCAGAGGTTTTTGTTGAATATTTTGTTTGAGGCTTATTCACTGCTCGATTTTGTTCGACTTAGTTGCTGTAATTGCTGAGGTTCATTAACTAAAAGACTATCTCAGGTTCATTCCTCCCACTCTCATTTTATTCTATTGCCTTGTTTATTAATACATGCTTTCAGTTGTGAAATTCATGTCAATAAATATGAGATCTTACTGTTTGTTGAGTTTTCGTCTTAATGGATTGATTTCTTAATTAGTTAGAAAATTGCTCTCATGTGCTTGTGTTATTCTATCTTAAGAAGTACATGTAAATGTTAGTTTAAAGTTTGTTACATAATTTGCTGGGTTGATTTAATTGGATTTAAGAAAGAAAAATTGAGCCAGGGAGTTGGATTGTATTACTGTAGAGGTATCCATGTAATAAACTCCAGATTTAGATTAGAATATTCTTATTTTCTTTCTTAGTTGATTATTTGATTGGTCTACTGTGATGATGAGGAAGATGGGGTTTGTACTTTTGTTGTCCATTTAAAGTTAGTTTTAATTTATTTTGGGTATAATAAGTGTAACTAAGGCAGAGCATGAATCTTCTACTATTAAATAATAGCCTGTGCACTTTTATCCTTAAATAAGTTACAGAGTTTTTAGCTTCCACGCTTGATTCCAAACGTAGGAAGATAATAATCTTATTGAACATCGTAGTTTGCTTTAAGCGCGATTAATAATGAATCATCGTGGTCATGGGTATGGTTCCCGTGGCATGGTCACGATACATAAATTCCAATTCGGGAGTGCATTTCATGTGACCCGACCATAACTTCGAATAATAATGAAAATTAACATGTTGTAAATCGCGGGTGCGTTTCACGTGACGCGATTCACAATGTGTACAAAAATAATAAGTGCGCGACATCGCGACTTATTTAAATAATCTCCATAAATATTAAAAAATGGTTAAAAGGAATAAAAAGCACAATAGATTTTAAATATGTAATAAATCAGACAATTAGGCCAAGTATTGATTGTTAAGCGACCGTGCTAAAATCACGGAATTCGGGAGTGCTTCACACCTTCTCCCGGGTTAACAGAATTCCTTACCCGGTCTTCTGTGTTCGCGGACCATAAATAGAGTTAAATTTCCTCGATTTGGGATTTAAAATAAACCGGTGACTTGGGATACCATAAATTATCCCAAGTGGCGACTCTGATTTAATAAATAATCCCATTTCGAATATTGCCACTTTAATTGAAAAAACTCCCTAATCCCATCGCCTCATCGGGAAAAAGGAGGTGTGACAGCTCTGGCGACTCTGCTGGGGATCGAACCCAGAATCTCTGGTTTCGTAGTTCAGAATTCGAGCTTAGATGACTGTTATACTTGGCTTTTACTTATTATCTGATTTTTTACGTGTTTGAGCCTAATGTGTTAAATGCCTCTTTTTACCGCTTTGATATTGTTTGGACTGTATATAAACTGTCACGAAAACCCTTCTTCTCTCTGAGTCTTCTAAATCTTCTAGGAAGTGCACGCTGGCGTGACTTCTTTTCTGTTAATGTCATATCCTAATTTAGAACGAGGATCGGATCAGTTACAAAGCCGGATGGCCTTTTGGTTACCGGTACGTTGCCCTCCCTCGGCTCGAGTTGTCCGCTCGGGTGAGCCAGGTCTAGAACAACACACTTCAAGATTCAAACTTAGAATAACATAGCCTCATGCTGGATCCCTAGTAGGAACGTTTGTTTGCATCACGTGCATTTGACCTTAGGGACTCAACACAGGGGTTGGGTCCGTCTAGGACAGGTGTACCCAAAAATTAAAAGACCATCCTGATGCATTTTACGTGCTACTTGTGTTTTCATTTGCTTCAGCTTGTATGTTGACCGGCTTCTAGAATAGGGAAAGAAAATCAAAAAAAAAAGTGAGGTAGGTATTTGAAACATTTCGAAACTCTGCGGAAATTTTGAAAAAAAAGAGAGAAAATAAGCCAATACTTTCAAAAGTCATTGTTTCCCTTGTTCCGTCAAAACTGGCAGAACTACGCGGGTCTGATTCTCACCGGATATGAGATACGTAGGCAAACCTCATCGGTTCCGGCCCACAATTTTCAAAAATAAATCGAAAAATATTTTCCTTTACTTCCTTCTTTAGAAAGTCATTCTTTTAGGCTCCAATTTTTTTTAAAAAAAATACAAAAACATTTTCTTTTTAATTTCTTCTTAAAATCCAAAAATATTTTCATTCTTCTTTCGAAAATTGAAAAGAAAATTCAAGATTCAAAAATATTTTCTTTTTTTTCTTTAGAAGTATTTCTTTCATAAATTCAAAATAAAAGTCCATAAATTTAAAAATATTTCCTTTCTTTTTTTTAGAAGTTTTTCTTTCGAAATTCCGAAAAAAATCAAAATTCAAAAAAAATATTTTCTTTCTTCTTTAGAAGTCTTTCTTTTCAAAAATTTAAAAAATAAAAACAAATCGAAATCCAAAAATATTTTCTTTCTTCTTTATAAGTCTTTCTTTCGGAAATTAGAAAAAAAAAATAGTTAGTTTATTTCCTTTATTCTTGATCTTCCCGAACTACGCACGATCTGATTCATGTTCTCACATGATACGTAGGCAACCCACATCAGGTTCGATCGACCAAAAAAAAATATGAAAAAATAAAATAAAAATGATGATGATAATAAGGACCGACTGAGTCCATTCTAACGTGTCTCTTGTTTTGAATCATAGAAAAAGTTTGAGGTGGTCGGTTTGTGGTAAGTTGGCAACACAATATCCAAGGGAAAAATGCCATTGACAACTGGCATCGAAGCTGTTACAAGTGCTCAAGAGACTCAGGGTCAGAGGGTTCTACAGGAGTCTACTGTGGTTGAGGAAAATAGAGTACTGAAGCAGTAAATGACTGAAATGTGTCAAGCATGGGCCAATGGCCAAGGACCGCCTTTTTCTATTCATGGTTTCCCAGAGTTCACATCCATTTCGACTACTACCATTCCGGTCTCATTGCCCGATCAATTCTATCCACCTGGGTTCAGTCTTTATCCCAACTACACGACTACAACTGGAACTTCTGTTGCGCACTCCCAAAGTGTGCCATTGACAACCAATCAGACAATCACTGCTGTTATGCCCGTTTTCACTATCCCACAACCGACGGTGGTGCAAAAGAAAACTCACGAGTCACAAATTTGCTACCCAGCAAGAACAGTACCATTCTCCTGAGTACCACTCATACCTATTTGATCTTCCTGCAAAAATTGAGAAGCCTGCCCAAAAGATGGCACAAGAAGAAATGACCCAAAGAATAAAAAGCTTAGAACAACAGTTGAAAAACATGCAAGGGTTGGTAGGTCAGAAAGGTATTGCCTTCAAGGATCTATGTATGTTCCCCAATGTTCGTTTGCCACTTGGTTTCAAGATCCCAAAATTTAAAAAGTATGATGGGCACGGCGACCCCATAGCTCACTTGAAAAGGTATTGCAATCAGCTAAGAGGTGTTGGAAGAAATGAAGAATTACTAAGGGCTTATTTTGGGGAAAGCCTGACAGGGGTAGCCTCTGAATGGTTTATGGATCAAGAAACCTCTCACTGGCATGTCTGGGATGACATGGCCCAGGCCTTTGTCAAACAGTTCCAATACAACATCGATATCGCCCCAGACCGCAATTCCCTTTCAAACCTAAAAAAAGAAACCAACTGAAAGTTTCAGGGAATATGCCATTAAATGGAGAGAGCAAGCGGCTAGAGTTAAGCCACCCATGGATGACCACGAGTTAATCACTGTCTTCCTTCAGGTTCAAGAGCCAGATTATTTTCAAAACATGATGTCCGCAGTGGGCAAATCCTTCTCGAAAGCAATTAAAATTGGGGAAATAGTTGAGAATGGCCTTAAGACAGGCAAAATTATAAGTCAAGCAGTTCTCAAAGCTGCAACTTAGGTTGTCCAGATTGAGAAGGATGAAGAATCCATGATGACAATAAGGTCGAGAAGAGGTCCTAGGAGAACATCTCGAAGGTATAAGCAGCTTCATCAGGTTTCCGATGATTCCCCTGAGCACTACTATCCACCTCAGAACCCACAATACTCTATTGCTCCACTTCAATATGTTTTCCAACCACCAAGACACCCCAGAAGGCGAGCACCAGCACCACAAAATCTCCACCAACCTCCACAAAATTTTCAAGTGCCCTATAACCCACAACGGAGCCAGGGGTATAGAGGGGAACAAAGGTTGAAAGATAATTTTACACCAATAGGAGAGTCCTATGCAAGTGTGTTTGAGAAATTAAAGCATTATGACATGATTGCACCTATTCCTCCAAATTATGTGGACCCACGTGCAAGAAACTTTGACCTTTCTGAAAGGTGTGAATACCATTCCAATGCCCAGGAGCACAATGTTGAAAGTTGTCGGGATTTGAAAAGAGAAATAGAAAGGATGATCCAGGAAAAACTGATAGTGATCCAAGATAATGACCAGAATATCACGCAGAATCCTTTATATGCACGTGATGATGCACACTTTGTGGGGATGATGTGTGGTGACATGGAGTATGAGAATCCTCTCGGGAACTTGCCGACTGAAATTGGAGAAGGCCATGGTGATTCTGATGAACAAATTTGTGGCTAAATGTCAAGCTTAGCAATTGAAAAGTCATTCCCTCCTCACTAGGAAGGAATCTTGGTAGCTTGTTTTGATGTTTTTTTCTATTACCTGGGTTATTCCAGGGTGTGATCCAGATTTTATTTGTTTTATTGAGTCGAACCCTTCTATCCCTCTATTTTGTCTGTGGGAGTCTTGTCTATTCGTTTTGTTGCTATTTTCATTAGCCGGGTTATTTTAGGGTCGTAACTCGGATTTTAGTTTGTTTGTCTTATTGTCAAATCCTTCTATCCGTTATTCAGTGAAATACAGTTTGTCCTTATTTCATTCCATGCTTAGTTCTTTCGCCGCTAGTTCTAGTGACATGGCATGCATGCGGAACTTTTGGCCAGATCTTAGAAAATTGATCTAATCTTGAATCGGATAACCGAAAAAAGAAGAAGATATTTTTAGGATGAACAAAGAGTCGAAACACTTTGGAATTAAGCTCGAGTAAGTTTTACCTTCAAATCATTGTGAAGATCGGGTTTGGGAAAGAATCAATTGAAGTTTGTTGGAAAGTTTGACATTAAGGGATGGAAAGTGTCTTTCGACCACGACACACCAAGAAGACAGACATGTTCATCAATGTTGTATCGCGAAAGGAAACCATGTTTGGCATTCTCGAGGCTAGGAGGCCATTTTTCTGCTACCCAAACACTTTACCCTTTGTTACCCCTTTTGAGCCTGTGTTATTTTCTTCGACCACCCTCTTTTGGAATCAAGTTTAGAGTTAAAAAAAAAATGAAATGAAAAAATGAAAAGAAAGGTCCATGCCCAAAGAGTACGAACTGGGGCAACTCTTAGAAAGTACAAGTAAAAAAAAAAAGAAGAAGAAGAAAAGAACAGTCAAAAGCTCATACCCCCAGAAAATAGAAGTTGGGCAACTTATTTTGAAAAAATAAAAGAAAAAAAAAACGGAAAAAAGAAAAAAAAAGAGCAGAAAGAAAGATGAAAAAATAATAGTTAGGTCAGATATTTGAACTACGTTAGACCTGATTCCTTTAAAAAAAGGAATACGTAGGCAGCCTTACACGGTTCGGTCCAACCAAATAAGAATTCAAAAAAAAAAAAGAAAAAAAATACAAAAATCCCCAATATCAGAAACTGGGGCAAAAATTTTATTTCACTTTTGAAAGAGTCGATTCCAAGAGTTGTAAAGTGTACAACCCATCATATTGAGTCTACTTAGAGCCTCCATGCCAACCCATCTTTCCAACCCTATCCAAAAACCTTCCAAATAAATACCTCCCGATATGCCTTCAAGAATGCCAAGAGACGCATGCAAAGAGCAGCAGTTGTCACACGACATAGAACATTGTCGAGTTGCTCATGAAAAAGAAAAAAAGAAAAAAAAAAGAAAACAAAGAAGAAACAATTAGAGAGTCTTACTAGTGAAAACCCTCACGGGCACTGTAAGACGACGGTAAGCAGAGATGAATAAATGAGAGAGACTTGTTGGTGAAAACCCCTCGGGGCACCACTAGTCGAAAGTGAGTCATGAAGCTGTTGCAAAGAATTGGCACAAACAAGTCCGACTTCAAATGTCATAGGAATGGTAAAAGGAAAGATTTGAACAGTTTGAAAGATCATGCCGCTAAGTCCAAAATGCATGTCATGATCATAAGGGCTAGCTGTCCCCCCCAAAAAAATCTTCCTCCTTTCCTTCCCGACAAGGGTATTTCTTGTTAATATTGTTTCTTCGCATCATTGTGTCATTCGCTATAAGTCAGTCCTTGTCAAAACAAGCAAGAAAAGATTTCAAAATCTGCTACCAGCTTTTCAGTTGCACAAAGTAAATTTGGCCAACACACTCGGGTTTTACAGTCAACATGCATTGAGGATTCATGCAAAGGCTTCCCCTCCAAAAGACTTTTGTCAACCTATTCGGGTAAAGCAAGCAAAGATAACCTCAAGGTTAATCAGAGATTCTCTGAAGTACCGAACAATGACTACGAAGTGTGCACATCGTGCAAAAGGCACTTACCAGTTGTGATTCTCTCTGAGAGACAAAATTGCTCCAAAAGCAAAAGCCATTCAAGATATCTGAAAAGGTTATCCAAGAAAAGAAATCTCTTTTTTGAGATAAGGCTGATTGAGCCACAAAACACAAATAGCATTGGGAGCGAAACGATCAGGGTTGATACAGAAAGTAAAGGTCCCTTGTAAGGAACAACAGAGTCTTCCAGCAGTGCAGCCAACTACCAATGCAGTCAGTCTTCCAAAAGTTGGATGATCACAAAGTCAAGCAACCCAAGACTCAAGGCCGCAAACCGACCACCACTTTTAAAAACTGACAAAATTTTCTTTGTTTGAAACAGGAACAAAGCAGTGCAAGGAATTTGGGTTTTCAAAAAAAAAAAAAAAAAAGAGAAAGAAAAAGAAGAGAAGAGCCGACAAAGTTTTCTTGAAATCAGGGGTCCCACCTGGAGAATGAGGGAATTTATTTTAAGTTCAAATCAGTCAGCAGGCACCCACTTGGAGAACGAGGGAATTCATTTCAGTTTTAAGTCAGCAGGCGCCCACCTGGAAAACGAGGGAATTCATTTCAAGTTTTAAGTCAACATCAGGCGCCCACCTGGAGAACGAGGGAATTAATTTCAAAGTTTTAAAGTCATCAGGCACCCACCTGGAGAATGAGGGAATTTATTTTAATTTTCAAGTCATTATCAGGCGCCCACCTGGAGAACGAGGGAATTTATTTCAAGTTTTTAAGTCATCAGGCGCCCACCTGGAGAACGAGGGAATTAATTTCAGTTTTAAGTCAGCAGGCGCCCACCTGAAAAAACGAGGGAATTCATTTCTGTTTTAAGTCAGCACAGGCGCCCACCTGGAGAATGAGGGAATTCATTTCACGTGTTAAGTCAACAGCAGGCGCCCACCTGGAGAACGAGGGAATTAATTTCAAAGTTTTAAAGTCATCAGGCACCCACCTGGAGAATGAGGGAATTTGTTTTAATTTTCAAGTCATTATCAGGCGCCCACCTGGAGAACGAGGGAATTTATTTCAAGTTTTTAAGTCATCAGGCGCCCACCTGGAAAACGAGGGAATTCATTTCAGTTTTAAGTCATCAGGCGCTCAGCTGGAAAACGAGGGAATTCATTTCTATTTTAAGTCAGCACAGGCGCCCACCTGGAGAATGAGGGAATTTATTTCAAGTTTTTAAGTCAGCAGGCGCCCACCTGGAGAATAAGGGAATTTATTTCGAGTTTTAAGTCATCAGGCACCCACTTGGAGAACGAGGGAAGTCATTTAAGAATTCAATTCAAGTTAGAAGTAGCAAAAGCTTGCCTCAAGAATGTGAGCTGACAGTCCGAGATGACCAAAGGAAGAAGTCTCAATCCAGAATAAAAGAAAAAAAAGAAAAAAAGAAAAAAGAGAAGTGAATCCAAAATGCATAAGCCGATGAAAGACATGAACTGCTCAAGACATGGCTGAATACACGAGCACTGCAGGTCCTGTCTTGATCCGAAGAAGCTGTAGAAGAATGAATCAGCACCTGCAGTTAGCAAGCCGCAAGGTTCAAATCAAAAGTCTGCATGAAGAACCATTCAAGCCTCAAGATCAAGCTTCAGAAGACTTATAGATAGGAATCTTGTAACTCATAGCTGACAGGCTTAGTTAGTCTTTTTCATTTTTTGATTTTGATGTAATAACAGGACCGCGGACCGGAACCTCGACGGAACGGTATCTCACTCGACTCTGTCATCCTCTCCACACATTCCACCACTTCATTCACCTTTGAACTACACATGACCTGATTCCTTTAAAGCCAAGGATATGTAGGCAGCTCAAATACCAGGGTTCGGTCACAATCTTTTATCCGTCTTTGTTTCGTTTTGAATAAGCGTCGGGTCATAAATCAATTACGTTGCTTATTGTTCTTTGCTCCGAAAACTCTTCGTGTTTCCAAGCAAAGAGGGGCAGCTGTAAGCATGTAATTTTTGACCCGCGTAACTTTTAAAAGGAATATTTCAAAAAAAATTATTTATTTTTATTTTTAATAGGATTTCAGTCAACTTTTAGTTTTAATTTTAAAACATATGTTTGAAAATACAAAAATAGTTTCATGTCATAATATAGATATTTTAATTAATTAGGATTGATTTTACATTTTTATGGTATGATATTTTAGGAAAAGAAATTAATATTTTAGCTTTGTAGAGTTAAAAGGCCACCTTTAAAGGCAAATTTAGCCCAAACTTGAGCCCAATTTCTGACAGCCCACTCCTCCCTTCAGCCCATTTACCCAATCCCTTAACCTTAAGCCCCTTCTCCCCCAACTGTACATTTACTTGGGATCCAGGTTGAGTAGGGAAGTACGTGACAAAGAGAATAAAAGAGTGTCATCGGCAGTTTTGGAAAGGAGGCGACTTATGTCAACTGCTTAGGCAAAGTCTATATTTTCTCATCCCCAATTCTCTCTATACTCCTCATCCCCTTCTTCTACTATGTTTGTTCTTAGCAATTTCCTTTCAGTATTTAGTTTACCTTTGTAATTCCAGTTTTTATCATAGTGAAATACACTCTTTAAGTTGTTGGGCGTGGAATTGTGTGTTTAATGTTGGTTTCGTTATATTGGTACTTTCATTGATCGGACTCCAACATCGGAAATGTTTCTGCCTAGATTCAGTGGCGACGACAACCCGGAGCGCTGGATTTTTCGAGCCGAATTATACTTCACATACCTTGGCTTCTCTAAGAAGGATTAGCTGTATCTTCCTTCCTTCTATTTAGAAGGCGATGCCCTCACATGGTTTGATTGGTTATTTTGCAACAACCAATTCTATTATTGGAACTATTTTAAGGAGAAGTTTCTTCTACATTTTCAGAAACAGACCTTTACTGATCTGCTATGTACTTCAAATTTGTATGGGCTTGAATCTACTTTTGAACCAGCCAACAAGACGGAACAAGCATTTGACGCACTCTCTACTAGAGTTTCCCCTAATACAATTGCTGATAGTTCTTCGGTTACAACAACGGATTCCAAAATTCATCCTCCTTCCTCATCAGATTCATTAACAAACCTTCAAATCCCTGAAATACATGATCCCACCTCTAGTTTACCTAGTGGAAACAAGTGCACATCGACGGAAGAAACAGTGCTCGATGAAATTCCCCAGAGCAATGAACCTAATTTGCTTTGCCATTTTGCAAGCGATGAAGCACTCCTCGTTTCTCTTGTCGGACGAGATTGTGTCATGCCAAAAAAGATTGAACAATCTGCTTTTACAAAAAAATTATCTATAAACTATGTGGGATTTTCCGAGGCAACTGAGATAAACTTTGATTCAAATGCTGGCAAATCAGAGGAGGACCAGTAAGTCTACGCGATGGTGGAGAAAAATTCAAGCAACGCTGTAGTTCAGTTATTTGACAAATCTGCTCATAGGAAAGGAACTGATTTTTTGGATAATATACCACCGTGGATATCCATTGAAGAAACTGGTGACATTTTAAAAAGTGACGCGGATAAAATGTTTTGATAAAATTATTCAGAGAAAAGAAACTGGTACGACACTCATCAAGGAGGTTGTTAGCCACACCAATCCGGTGCTCTCTCAACAAATTAGTACGACTGGTCTAGTGAGTGTTATATCTAATGCAAAAATTCCAATTCCTGCCATTGAATTTGATATGGGATATGGTTGCTAGAATCAATTACTTACTGAACATCCTAAAATACTTTGCCCTCGACATGATGTATTTGACTTACATTTTCTGTTTGATCCTGGCTCTGGTGCTATTCCTTTAATCAGGGTGGAGTTACCTCAGGGGAGGTTAGAGGACCTTTTTACACCCTCAAATCCAAGTAGGCAACATTTGATAAAACAGAAGGGAGTTTTTAAATATGTGTTGTGGTTCCAACATGATATCAGTGTCCATATAGCTAATTTGTTTGACATTGGGCAGCGACCTAAGGGTAGTAAGTTCTCTCTAGATTTCTTTGTGATTATTCCGATTGATAGGTGTGTGTATGTCAAAGTTAGTTGGTTGGATATTAGGAGAGGGATATTCGATGACATGATTGACGGGAACATACTCACTGTGCTCGAGTCTTTTGTACCACCAACTACTATCTATAGTAGTTTCCATGTGATGCTTCTTGGATCTGTTAAGTCTGTCTAGTCTAATAAGCTTGCGCTTGCACTTACTCATGATGTTGTGAATCCCTCAACTAGAAGGGGGCTATCAGACGCTTGCATTTTACTTATGTTAATGCTTCAAATGAGCTGATCTATAGTGACGCCACTCTTACGCTTGGAGATGATGTGATTCTTGTTGTGTTTGTGTCCAGTGCTAGAATTTTGGAACTAATTTATGGTTCCTCCTATGATGGAAAGTTAGCCCAGCATATTATAATTGCTTGGATACACCAGAATGGGTCAAAGTTAGAAAAGCCCCTTGATTGTCTACTGCCTTTTGACCTTGGGAACCCATATTTTGGCCATCAGGGGAGAGCCAAAGTTACACCTAAGGCTCCAAAGATCATCACAACCACTTCGAATATGCTACAAGGACGCAATCTAGAAAAATGGATGACTTTGGCATTAGGACCCCAGGTGAGTACCAAGATTGTGTTAGTAAAAGAATGCAATATACTCCTTTGTTTTGTCTCACAGTTAGTTTATGTTGGAGATCAACATGTTATTGGAGTAAGTACACATTTATTCATGCCTCAAGATTTAACTGGTATACTAATAAAGAAAGGGAAAGTAGAGATGATTGTGGAACTCACTTGTAGAATAATAGCTATGTTGCTATCCATTCCGGTGCTTTGTGGCTTATGAAGTATTCAAAGGAAACACAATATATATCTCATCATGTCCTTGTCCAAAATGAAGTTCACTATGCAGTCACTATTGTTGTGCCAGACATGAATAGAGCTTGGTATATCGTTCTTAATTTTGCTCAAGAGGAATTAGCATGTGCTTGCCATCCAGTGCACTTCAAGCTTATTGAAGTCCACGTAACTACAACTAGTTTACTAAAGCCCGTGAGCATGGGATTTCTTAACTCGAACCTTGAGGACAAGGTTCTTATTGAGGATAGGAGTATTATTGTGAACATGGATAAGTTAGATAATACTTATGGCCCAATTATTTGGACAAAGATTGGGCAAGCTATTGGGTCTGGGGCTAAACCGCGATATGACCAAGGAATTAAACAGCCCAACTATACATTTACTTGGGATCCAGGTTGAGTAGGGAAGTACGTGACAAAGAGAATAAAAGGGTGTCATCGGCAGTTTTGGAAAGGAGCCGAATTATGTCAACTGCTTAGGTAAAGTCTATGTTTTCTCATCCCAATTCTCTCTATACTCCTCATCCCCTTCTTCTACTCTGTTTGTTCTTAGCAATTTCCTTTCCGTGTTTAGTTTACCTTTGTAATTCCAGTTTTTATCATAGTGAAATACACTCTTTAATCTGTTGAGCGTGGAATTGTGTGTGTTTAGTATTGGGTTCGTTACAACTATCATCTTTCACTTTTTCTTTTCCTCCAGCAAAGAGCTAGCATTTTTGTGCATTTTAAACTTGAAATAGAATCTAAAGTTGCAGATTTTGATTTTGATTTTGGTAAATAGAAATTTCAAAATTTGATAAGTTTGGGTGCTTCAATAGTATGGATATGAAGGTGCTTGATTCATGTTAATATTTTTTTTCTGGTGGGGATTTGCCATGGCTATTGAAGTTTAGAGGAGGAGGTCGTCGGGTTTCGGGGATAAGAAAAAGATGAGAAACGTGTGGGGGGGGGGGGGAGTTGTTTCTTTTTTGTTTGTTTTCTTTTAAATATTATCAATTGGTGTAAATTTAGTATTTTTTTCTTTAGTTAGGACACGTGTCACGGCCTTATTGGCGCGTGACCTTACACATATTTTGAAAAGTTGGTTAAGAAAAAAGTGGTGTGTACTAGACACACTTTAGAAAGGTTGCGTGTGTAAAAACAATTTTGTTCTCAAAAAGTGTGGAAGGAGGATTTGGGCCATAGGTCAGGTGGCAACTTATGCATTTTACCAAAAATCAATGAAGAGTTTACCTTACATAAATACTTCACTTTAATTATGATACAACTATAACTATACTTTTTCAAATATTTAGGTAGGGGTATCAATGGATATTTAAAAACCGATTAAACCAATCGTACCGTACCGAATTAATTTTTAGGTTTTTTTAATAAAACTATAGGTTCTTATATAAATTTATAACCGTACCGATAATTAGGGTATGTTTTTTATTTTATGAAAATAAACCGAAAATACCGAACCGTACCGAATAAATTTATAATATGAAAAATATATTTATATATTAAGTTTAAAAATAATAAAGCATTAAATCTTTTCTTTGACTTTGGAATTATGAAGCAGTTACAAGCCAACAAGTAGTTAAACTCAAAATCATAATTCCCAAACCTATTATGCTACTCCTATTGAAACTAAACTATTTCTAGCATATTCACCAGCAAGGCACAAGGTATTGTAGCGATTATAAGTAGCAAAATACAATGTATTGAATATGTTTCCTTTCATATGCTTTAGATTTATCTTTTTGAATTTTTGATCTTCTATAGACTTTATTCTTGAATCCTAGCTTGGTTAATATTTTTTCACTCATGTGATTTATATTTTTTTTGTATTTGTTTAGTTTCTTTTACACTA
>NW_027438683.1:0-49775 GCF_000715075.1 Nicotiana tabacum | reverse complement strand
ACTGCCTTCTCTTTGTTTCACTGTTCATTCTACTAAGATTGGTGTTTGCCTTACATACTAGTACTATTCGACAGTACTTACGTTCCTTTTGCCGGGGGCGCTACATCTTTGAATGGATGTAGGTGGTTCCATCGCAGATAGTGGTGCTCTCCCTCACACTCATAAACAACAGTCTTGGTGAGCCCCATTTCTTCCCGGGGTCATGTAGTCCTTCTTTTGTATACATTTTCATATTTTGAGGTATAGAAGGGGCCTTGTTGGCGGCATTGTCATGTTGCTCTTTTGTACCCTTAGAGGCTCTGTCGACGTTTATGTGGGTCATGTATATGTGTTGGGGTGGTCGTTGGATCGAGTTGTATTTTGGAAACTTAATTATGGCATAATGTATATAATGAAAAATGGACTAGCAATGTTTATGCATGTATACCTGATCTCTCCCCTATTTAGTAGATGATAACACGTCCTCTTTTCGGATCATGAATGAGTCCGGTAGGGAAGGTCAAATAGGCTTGCTCGACCGGGTTCACTGGGTTGAGCGCTGGTTGCGCTCCCCGAGGTTGGAGCATGACAAACTTGTCATCAGAGCCTAAGGTTTTAAAGTGTCCTAGGATGTCTCGGAGCCGTGTCTAGTAGAGCCCTTCTTATCGGTGTGTTGTCGACCATATCTATAATTAGGGGGCTACTTGGACATTTAAGAATGATACCTTTCATTATTGTTCTATATCGTGCGATAAATCGGAATGTGAGGTTGTTTTCCCCTAATTCGTGCATTGTTCTAACTTTCAGTAAATGGCACCTAAGAAGAGACTGAGAATTGGCCAAGAAGCCAATACCACCCCAGGATTGGTTGTTGATCCCTTACTTAATAATGCGGGTGAGGATAATCCCCCTACTACCACACTGCCTGATTCGTTTACTATTGAACAGACTACCCCAGTTCCTACACCCACGAAGGGTGCCACAATCCCTCGCGCCGATATACCTGCTCCACCAATAGCCCCAGCTCCCAGTCCCGGTATTTCTGATAGAGATCTTAGGGGAGCTATTCAGATGTTGACTCAGTTAGTAGCTTCCCAAGCTCAGAGGTCAAATGTTGCACCCACCTCATTTAGCTTGCAAGGTGATTCTTCCGGTTCCAGGGTAAACAGGTTCCTTCAGTTAGACCCTCTAGTGTTCATAGGTACTGATCCCGGGGCAGACCCTCAGGATTTCATTGATGAGATGCATAAGACTCTCCGAGTTATGCGTGCTACTGAGATGGAGGGAGTAGAATTGGCCTCCTATCGTTTGAATGGGGTGGCATATTCCTGGTTTGAGGTGTGGGAGGATTCCCGTGAGGAGGGGAGCCCTCCGGCGAGATGGAGTGAGTTCGTGGATGCCTTCATGACCAGTTCTTACTTGCCGAGATTAAGGCAGCTCGTGCTGTGGAGTTTGAGACGCTTAAACAGGGTATTAAGAATGTGTGGGAGTATCACGTGAAGTTCGTGCGCCTGTCAAAGTATGTTGTCCATATGATGCCGACAATGGAGGCTAGGGTGCGTCGATTTGTGCAGGGCCTTAGCCCTTTGGTTATTAATGAGGCAGCCACAACTTCTCTAAATTCTGACATGAACTATGGAAGGATGGTGGTATTTGCCAAAGCTACGGAGGCTCAAAAGTTAAAGCTCAGGATGGAACATGAAAGTAGTAGTAGGGCCAGATCAGCGGGCAACCTTGGGAATTCATTCGGAGGTGGGAGATCAGCTTTTAGGGGAGGATCATCAGGGCCGTCCCAGTCTTATGCTCAATCTTCAGCTAGTGCCCCACCATCAGGGCACGGTCAGGGTAGTAGGGGGTCCCACCATCATGGACGATTAGGAGGGCAATTCCAGCAGCAACATAAGGTCCCATGCACTAAGTGTGGGAGGAGACATTCGGGAGTCTGCTACCTGGGCATGCTAGTATGTTATGGATGCGAAATGAGAGGCCATATTCAGAGGGAGTGTCATGTATCCCGTCAGGGTACAGGCAGGGGCACAGCTCAGTCATCCAGTCCTACAGCTACTATATCTTCAGCACCCCCTCCAGCTCAAGGCTCTCTAGCACCCACAGGATGTGGTACAGCTAGGGGTGGTGCACAGAGTTCATGAGGACCTAGCCGATTCTATGCTATGAGTGGTCGACAGAGTGCAGAGGCTTCCCCAGATGTTGTCACATGTATATTGACTATTCAATCTAATGATGTGTATGACCTTATTGATCCTGGATCTTCTTTGTCCTATGTTACTCGTTATGTTGCTACGAGCTTCGGGATAGAACTGGAACAGCTTCATGAGCCGTTCTCTGTATCTACTCCGGTTGGCGAGTCTATTATGGCCACACGGGTTTATAGGGATTGTGTTGTCATTATGCGTGGTCGGGATACCATTGCCGATCTTATTGAACTAGGGATGATTGATTTTGACATAATAATGGGAATGGATTGGCTTTATTCATGTTTTGCCAAACTCGATTGCCGAGCCAGAATCATGAGTCTTGAGTTTCCTAATGAGCCAGAGGTTGAGTGGGAGGGGAATAATGTTATGCCAAAAGGTAGGTTTATTTCTTACCTTAAGGCCACAAAGATGATTAGGAAGGGGTGTATTTATCATTTGATCCGAGTTACGGACACCACTGCTGAGGTGCCTACACTTGAATCTGTACCAATTGTGAATGAATTCCCCGATGTATTTCCCGATGAGCTCCCTGGAATTCCTCTAGACAGGGAGATTGATTTTGGGATTGATGTGATACCTGGCACGCAGCCTATATCCATTCCACCATATAGAATGGCGCCGACAAAATTAAAAGAGCTAAAGGAACAGCTAAGGGATTTGCTAGAGAAAGGTTTCATCCGACGGAGTGTGTCACCTTGGGGCGCACCGGTTCTCTTTCTCCAAAAGAAAGATGGATCGCTGTGGATGTGTATTGATTACCGGCAACTCAACAAAGTCATAATCAAAAACAAATACCCATTGCCTAGAATAGATGATTTGTTTGATTAATTACAAGGTGCTAAGTTCTTCTCCAAAATTGATTTGCGGTCCGGGTACCATCAATTGAAAGTAAGGGAGCAGGATATTCCGAAAACAGCTTTTAGAATCCTGTATGGGCACTTTGAATTTTTGGTAATGTCTTTTGGGCTAACAAATGGCCCGACAGCTTTCATGGATCTTATGAATCTAGTCTTCAAGCAGTTTATTGACTCATTTGTGATAGTATTCATTGACGACATCCTGGTATGTTCACAAAGTCGAGAGGATCACGTCGACCACCTCAGGGCAGTTCTGCAAACTCTTCATCAACACCAATTGTATGCAAAGTTCTCGAAATGTGAATTTTGCCTTGAATCTGTTACATTCCTAGGTCATGTCGTCTCCGGAGAAGGAATTAAGGTTTATCCTTAAAAGATTGCAGCGGTGAAGGATTGGCCTAGACCTACTAATCCAATAGAGATTTGCAGTTTCTTGGGTTTGGCTAGGTATTATAGGAGATTCGTGGAGGGGTTCTCCACTCTTTCCTCTCCATTGACTAAATTGACGCAGAAGGCGGTTAAGTTCCAGTGGTCCAATGATTGTGAAAGGAGCTTCTAGGAATTGAAATTAAGGTTGACTTCGGTGCCGGTATTGACCCTGCCAGAGGGTACTGAGGGGTTTATGGTGTATTGCGATGCTTCAAGGATCGGTCTTGGGTGTGTATTAATGCAACATGGTAAGGTAATAGCATATGCTTCAAGGCAACTTAAGAATCATGAAAAGAACTATCCAACTCATGACTTTGAGCTTGCGGCGATGGTTTTTGCATTAAAAATCTGGCGTCATTATTTGTATGGAGTCCATGTAGATGTATTCACGAACCACAAGAGTCTTTAATACATTTTTAAGCAGAAGGAATTGAACTTAAGTCATAGGAGGTGGCTTGAGTTGCTCAGAGATTATGACATCGACATTTTGTATCATCCGAGGAAGGCTAATGTGGTGGCGGATGCTCTTAGTCAGAAATCTATGGGTAGTTTGGCTCATTTGGAGGCGTGTCAAAGGCCCTTGGCCCAGGAGGTTCACCAGTTGGCCAGTTTGGGAGTTCGTCTTGCAGACTCTAATAAAGGGAGAGTGATTGTGCGGAATAGGGTGGAATCATCGCTTGTGATAGAGGTCAAGGAGAAGCAATACAATAATCCAGTGTTGATGCAGCTGAAAGAAGGTATTCATAAACATAAGACTACGACTTTTTCTCTTGGCATGGATGATGATACATAACAGTACCAAGGATGACAATGTGTTCCAAACATAGATGGTCTTCGGGAAAGGATCATGGCAGAAGCTCATACTTCTAGATATTCCGTGCACCCAGGTTCTACGAAAATGAATCATGACCTCAAGGAAGTTTACTGGTGGAATGACATGAAGAGGGGTGTGGCGGACTTTGTGGCAAAATGTTCAAATTGTCAACAGGTGAAGGCCGAGCATCAAAGGCCAGGTGGGTTAGCACAGAGTATAAAAATTCCAATATGGAAATGGGAAATGATCAATATGGATTTTGCGGTAGGGTTACCGCGCACTCCGTGTAAGTATGACTCAATTTGGGTGGTCGTGGACCGACTCACGAAATCATCTCACTTCTTGTTGGTTAAATCCACCGGCACTGAGGAACAATATGCTCAATTGTATATCAAGGAAGTAGTCAGGCTTCATGGCACTCCAGTTTCCATAATTTCCGATCGAGGGGCCCAGTTCACAGCTAATTGTTGGAAGAAATTTCAGCAAGGTTTGGGTACGCAGGTAAATCTTAGCGTGACTTTCCATCCACAAACTAACGGGCAAGTAGAGTGGATTATTCAGACGCCTGAGGACATGTTGCGTGCATGTGTGCTTGACTTCAAGGGTAGCTAGGATGATCATTTGCCGCTCATAGAATTTGCTTATAACAACAGTTTCTATGCTAGTATTCAGATGGCGCCGTTTGAGGCCTTGTATGGTAGAAGATGTAGATCGCCGATTGGGTGGTTCGAGGTTGGAGAAGCCGAACTAATAGGACAAGACCTTGTGCATCAGGCTATGGAAAAGGTTAAGATCATATAAGAGCGGTTGAAAACTGCTCAAAGTCATCAAAAATCCTACTCAGATGTTCGTCACAGAGACGTAGAGTTCAAGGAAGATGATTGGGTGTTCTTGAAGGTATCTCCCATGAAGGGGATCATGCGGTTTGGAAAGAAAGGGAAATTAAGTCCGAGGTATGTCGGGCCATATAGAATCATTCAAAGGATAGGTCAAGTGGCGTACAAGCTTGAGCTACCACCTGAGATGTCACTAGTGCACCCGGTATTCCATGTGTCCATGTTGAAGAACGTAGTTAGAGATCCGTCTGCTATCGTGCCGGTTGAGACCATCGAGATTAGTGAAGAACTGTCATATGAAGAGATTCCGTTTGCTATCCTTGATAGACAGGTCCAGACATTGGGGAACAAATAAATTGTATCCATAAAGGTATTATGGCGAAACCAGCAAGTCGAAGAAGCTACTTGAGCCGAGAATGAAATGAAAAAGAAGTACCCTCATTTATTTGAATAGCCATGTAATAGCTCTATAAAGTTGCCCCCCATGAGGCTTTGGTTGGTGTCATTTTGTATTTTGTTGTGTCACTTAATTCTATTTATGTTGCTAAGGTGTGTTTTGAGGGATCTCTGACAGGTGGATAGGCCTAAATACAAAGGAAACTCTGGCAAATTTTTAGAAAGTAAGGAAGTTAGGAAAATTTGGGGCTGATGGTATGTGGCATAACTGAAACTGTGTTAAGTGAACCTTGATCCTCATTCGAGGACGGATGTTCTTAAGTGGGGGAGGATGTAAGGACCCGTAAATAATTTAACCAAAAACTCGGGGATTCGTGGTGCCAAGATAGATTCCTGCGTTACTATAGTAGAAATTCTTTTGGGTGAGCTTGCGAGCCGCGGTTCAGACTTTTTGGGTTGAACACTACCCTACGGACTGAGAGGAAAATGTTTCGCAGAAGAACTCATTTCTGTGACCCATTATGGGGCCGCATAATCACTCTGCGGACCGCATAATGGCCGCATAGTGAAGAAGTAAGTTTGGCCAACTTGAGGTCAGTTTTGCGGTCGATTATGCGACCGCATAATCGATATGCAGACCGCATATCGATCGCATAATTCCTCTTGGATTTCTGCGGAGGGAGTTCTGCGGTGCACTATATGACCGCAGAACAAGTATGCGGACCGCATACTGGTTGCATACCTGAGCCAAAAGTTTAGGCCCCTGAGGGACATTTCTGCGGTCACTTTGCGGACCACATATTCATTATGCGGTCGCATATCCCACCGTAGACCTGTGTCAAGGAACTATTTTTCTTAATTTAAAACCCGACCCCCATTCCGTTAAAACACCCATTTAGTCTATTTTGAAGCTCATTTAAGATATTTCTAGTGAGAGAGAGAGAGGGTTCTAGAGGGAGGGCCTAATTCCCATCAATTAATCTTCAACCATAACTCAAAGCTTGGAAATATTCAAGTAGAGCATAAAATTCTTCATCCAAAAAGGTAAGACTTCATCACCCCAGCTCTGAATTTCAAACATAGCAATAATGGGGTATTAATAAGATGGTCCATGGGTGTGAGGGTTGTTTATCTTGCATGCATGTGATAACGAGTGTGGGAAAAATAAAAAGTGAACTAGAACCATGAACGTTTTCCTAATTTTGGATTCAATTTGTATATTGCAAAAAATAGATTGAGGTTGCTAAGGGTTCCTGATAATTGTAGAGTCTAAAGAAGCGCAATTGAGGTATGTATGTCTAACTCTCTTCTTCTTAGAATCGAACTCATGGTGTCCGAATAATTGGTGTATGTTCCAACTTGACCGTACTAGAATTGTTTGCCTTAGTATGTTGGATTGAAAGATTCATGCTCCCTAATTGTTTTAGATATTTACCATATCATCATGCTATTTGAGAACATGACTATGATTTTCGTAGCTCCTTCCCTTATGTGCGCAATGCCTTATGTGATGGTACTTATCGATATGAATGATGACGGTATTTGAACGAAAGATGTGCCCAAGTTCCAAGAACTACTTAATAAATGAGACTGTTTGTACTATGTAACGAAAGATGGGAAAGAAGTGTGAATTGGGTGAACAATTGAAAGAGGTTATGTCTCAAGTGAGATGGCTTAGCAGATCGGGCCGAGATCGGACGCCATACTGTACATATGGTGGCATTTGTGTTGGAATTATTGATTTACATTATGGATATGGATATGTCTCACTTGAGATGGCTTAGCCGGTCGGGCCGAGACCGAACTCCGTGTAAAAACACAGTGGCATTGTGAGTTGTGGCTTTGGCACTAAATATTATTAACCTAAAAAGAGGGAAGAATTGAATTGGAAACTATATGATCCTTACTTGCTGTTTCTTTGTATTTCTATGGAGTACTTATTGATTATTGTGACTGCCTTCTCTCTGGTTCACTATTCATTCTACTAAGATTGGTGTTTGCCTTACATACTAGTACTATTCGATAGTACTAACGTCCCTTTTGCCGGGGGCGCTACATCTTTGAATGGATGTAGGTGGTTCTATCGCAGATAGCGCTGATCGCAGATAGTGGTGCACTCCCTCACACTCATCATAGCAGTCTTGGTAAGCCCGATTTCTTCCTGGGGTCATGTAGTCCTTTTATTGTATAAGTTTTCATATTTTGAGGTATAGCCCGGGGCCTTGTTGCCGGCATTATCATGTTGCTCTTTTGTACCCTTAGAGACTCCGTAGATGTTTATGTGGGTCATGTATGTGTGTTGTGGTGGTCGTTGGATCGAGTTGTATTTTGGAAACTTAACTATGGCATAATGTATATAATGAAAAATGGACTAGCAACATTTATGCATGTATACCTAATCTCTCCCCTATTTAGTAGATGATAACGCGTCCTCTTTTCGGATCATGAATGAGTCGGATAGGGAAGGTCTAATAGGCTTGCTCGATCGGGTTCACTCGGTTGAGCGCCGGTCGCGCAACCCGAGGTTGGGGCGTGACACCTACGGTCATACCCGGTCACAAAGCCAAACGTAGCACCCGTTTGAACCTTCATCACCTCATGTACATGTCACTAATCACATAACATGGATAAGCAATCGGGGCTAAATCCTAAGGGGTTTTCCCTCACACAAGGTTAGACAAGATACACACCTCAAACAAGACAAATTAGTACTTTAAAAATCCCGTCCCGCATGAATAAACCTCCGGTTGGCCCGAATCTAGCTAAAATAAGAGAATAACATCAATAAAAGCGATAGGATATAACCACGAACAATAAAGCTATGATATTGAACAAAAGTCAAAAAGTCAACCCGGGCTTACCTCCCGCTTCCCGGCAAAAGTCATAAATTCTAAACATTGATTCGAATATGAGTCCAACCATATAAGTTTCATCCATCTCTGACTACGAATTGGGGTTCAAATCCTCAAAATTATATTTAGAAATATTTTTATTAAAATTCCCGATTTCCCTAACTTAGATTCATTAATTAAATGCTAAAAACAAGGATAAAATCATGAATAATAACCAAATCCGAGTAAAAAATACTTACCCCAATCCAAATCGTGAAATTTACCTCCAAAATCACCCAAATTAGAGTTCCCAATCTCAAAATGTGAGAAAATAACTAAAACCCTCGAAATAAAATATTTAATATATCTGCCCAATGTTCCATTTCGTGATTACGGGACCTACTTCGTAATCGCGAATAATAATTCACATACATGCCAAAAATCCTTCTTCGCGAATGCGTTCTGGCACCCGCGAATGCGACCCTCACCTTCACTGGCCTACAAGAACGTGGACTTCCACAGGCAAATGCGAAGGCCAACCACTGGGAACCCCACTTAGTTCTCCCTCTATGCGAACACGACACAAATGACGCAAATGTGATGACCACATCCCTCTAGGCTCCGCAAACGCGACAGCCTCATCACGAATGTGGTGGAAAAACACCAGCCATCCAGATACACTACGCAATCGCGACCCTCCTTCCGTGATCCTGATGAACACCAAAACACCAAAAAATCTGCAACTCCGAGCATCAGAGAAATGGTTCGAAACTCATTTGAAATACACCCGAGACCCCCGGGACCCCATCCAATTATACCAACCAATCCCAAAACATATTATGGACCTACTCGAGGCCTCAAATAACTCAAAATTACATCAAAATCATGGATCGCACATCCATTCAAGCTTAATGAATTATTTCAAAATTTCAATTTCCAACCTTACGCCGAACATGCTTAAACGACTAGGAATGATCCCAAATTTTACACACAAGTCATAAATCACCTCAAACTTATTCCAAGCTCGGAATACCAAATGGACATCGATAACCACAAAGTCAACCATGGGTCAAACCTATTAACTTTTCAAGCCAACAAACTTCCAACTTTCTCCAATTTGAGCAAATTAATCTAGGAACCTCCGAATCCAATTTTGAACATGCGCCTAAGTCCAAAATCACCATCCGGACCTAACAGAACCATCATAATTCTGGTCCGAGGTCAAAACGCAAAAGTCAAACTTGGTCAATACTTGTAACTTAAGCTTTCAAATTAGGAACTAAATATTCCAAATCACTCCAAAACTTTCTGAAATCAAACTAGCAACGCACACAAGTCATAATATATCATATGAAGCTATTTAAGACCTCAAACAACCAAACAAAATGCCAATGCCCAAAACAATTGGTCGAGTCATTACAGGGAGGCATCAGAAGATAATAATATTACCTTTATGGAGAAAGATGTGGATGGCCTTATTTTTCCACACAATAATGATCTGGTAATATCTCTTAATATTTTAGATTATAAAATTAAATATGTGTTGGTTGATCTAGGTAGCTCAGCCAATATCATCCAATTGAGGATTTTGGAACAAGCAAAGTTAATCAAAAATATATATTCGGCAATAAAGCTTCTGGTCGGGTTCAATCTAACAAGCGTAATGACACAAGGAGAGATCGTGTTACCTACCCATGCTGAAGGAGTGACAAAATCCACCTTGTTCGAAGTTGTGGATGGCGATATGAGCTACAACATAATCCTTGGTAGACCATGGATCCATGAAATGCAGGTTGTGCCGTCAACGTACCATCAATTGCTGAAATTTCCTACACCGGATGGGATCAAGAAGATTAGAGGTGATCAACCTACTGCAATGGAAATAAATGTAGTCACCTTATCTAGTAGCAAGGCAGAGGGAGTCAACAAATAGCAACTATAGAAATCGGTGTCCACTTCCCTTCTGGTCTCGATTGAAGGTGATGGAGAAGAGGAGACATTGGATTTTTATCAGGTGCTTAGATCTTTCTAGGTACCAAAAGAAACGGATGCAACAAACCCAACCACAAAGGAGCTTGAACAAGTCACTTTGTTCACTGAATTGTTGGAAAGGAAGTTCCATTTAGGAACGGGATTGAGCACCGTACTAAGGCTTGAAATTATTAATTTTCTTAAAACTAACATTGATTGTTTTGCATGGTCTCATTCAGACATGATAGGTATTTCGTTTGAAGTGGGTATCCACAAGTTAAGTTTGGACCCTAACTTCCCTATGGTAAAGCAGAAGAATCAGCCGATTAGCTGAGGCCAAAAACAAATTTGTTAAAGAGGAGGTAACCAGGTTACTAAATACAGGTTCAATTCGCGAAGTGAGTTATCCTGATTGGTTAGCTAACATAGTAGTTGTACCCAAAGAAGAATAGTTCAATACAAGTAAAGGCTCAGTTTCAACAACAAGTCATCATATAGAAATGCATACAAATATCCCCTCATGCCCACATCTTTATCACAACAATAATAGCCACGCGTATAACTCTGCCCCGACAAAGTCATGATAGCTACCCGTGTCACTCCGCCTAGACAATAACACAGTTGCCAGTCGTATCGCTCCGCCCTAAAATTATCACAATAGCTACCCGTATCACTCCGCCTAGATAATATCACAATATCTATCCGTATCGCTCCACCCCGATCATATCATAATAGTCACCCGTATAATTCCGCCCCGACAATATCAGAATAGTCACCCTATCGCTCCACACAATCAACAACAGTGAAATATTACCCTTATACTCTGCATGACAACAATAAATCCACACAACATGTTCACATGTGCCACAACATCACAAAACAATAATATCAAAGGTTTTTCAAGATATAAGCTCACAATTTTCCAATAAGGTGCACAAGGACATGACAATAACATAAAGGTGCGGAGGGGTGCTCAACAAATAAAACATGAGTATGGCTAAGTCAAATGTAGCGATCATGATCATGAAATCACAAAGTAGTGTAAGCATGTTCCATATAAGCTACATTATCAAATTAAGGCATATTAATTGTTACAACCCATGTTATCGTACATGGAAGTACGCCATAAGTAAATTGATATAAGTTCAGGAATGAGATTATTGTGAGATTATAAGTATTATGCTATTTCAAACAAGTGATGAGTAAATTCGTGAAGGTGAGAGGGTAAACAAATCGAAGAAAATGAATTTCGTCGAAATTTGACATTTTGGGATAAAATACGGCCCGAGTTAAAATACCCGGTATTTATGGACTAGTACCATACAAGGTACCACATGGCCATGATAGTAAGGTGTATAAGGTATGTTAAAAGTGAGTAGCATTTTAAATAATTTAAAACAATTTTTAATTATGCGGGTAATTGGTTAATTACCGGGTAGCAGGATAATACCTAATTAGTTAATTAATTATTAGATAAAATCAAAATTCCCACCCCACCCCCACATGGCAGAAAGCCCCTAAATCAAACAAACGACTCTTAGTCATTGTTTATTAGGTGGCAACTTAGTATCATAGTTAAAAAAACATTTTTTTTTAAGTCTTGAATACAAGAACACTACAAAAACGTTAGCAATTCCTAAGGTTTCAACAACAATTTCTTGCAACGAGAATTCTTTGGAACTAAAGAGCATCTCTCTTTAATAAAGACTCCAGTATGCATCTCTCATATTCATGAGAACGTGAGAATTTTCATCTTCAACAATTCAACAAGATCTCATACGCTTCTTCAAGAATTCAAACGAGAATTCTTAGCACCTTATCAACGTGAAATTTTTGCGGTTCTAAAGGAATACGGTGAAAGAGGCTTGATGATGCTATGAACGCTTATACCTATGAACGGTATGACATTTATACGCATATGCATGACATTATAAAAAAATGAAATGATTCACAGAGCAATGAAGACGTACATGTCGAGTCTTTTACTCCATGTTTCTCTCATGTCTATTAGTTACTGATTTTTATTCCTTACATACTCGGTACATTATTTGTACTGACGTCCCTTTTACCTGGGGACACTGTGTTTCATGATCGCAGGTCTTGATAGACAGGCCGAGAGTCCTCCAAGTAGGCGATCAGCTCAGTAGAAGATATTGGTGCACTCCATTTGCTCCGGAGTTTCTTGTTTGGTCAGTATGATTTAGATGTGTATGGTTTGGTATGGCGGGACTCTGTCCCGACCTTTATGAAAATTACGTACTCTTAGAGGCTTGTTGACATATGTCATGTACGTGAAAGATTGTACGGCCTTGGCGGCCTATGTTTTGAGTTTATAATTGATCATGTTGGCCTATTAGGCCCGTATGTCACGTGTATATGATGAAGTAATAAGAAAGATATGTTACGTTGGTACTCGATTGAGTAAGGTACCTGGTGCCCGTTGCGGCCCATAGATTTGGGTTGTGACATTAATAGCCTACGGTCATACCCGGTCACAAAGCCAAACATAACACCCGTTTGAACCTTTGTCACCTCATGTACACGTCACTTTTCACATAATATGGATTAGCAATCGGGGCTAAATCCTAAGGGGTTTTCCCTCATACAAGGTTAGGAAAGATATATACCTCAAACATGTCAAATTAGTACTCTAAAAATCCCGTCCCGCATGAATCAACCTCTGGTTGGCCCGAATCTAGCTAAATTAATGGAATAACATATATAAAAGCCATAGGAAATAACCACGAACAATAAAGCTGTGATATTGAACAATAATCAAAAAGTCAACACGGGCTTGCCTCCCGCAACCCGGCAAAAGTCATAAATTCTGAACATCGATTCCATTATGAGTCCAACCATATAAATTTCGAGTCCAACCATATAAATTTCAAATCCTCAAAATTATATTTAGAAATGTTTTTATTAAAATTCTCAATTTCCCCCACTTAAATTCATTAATTAAATGCTAAAAACAAGGATAAAATTATTAATAATAACCAAATCCGAGTAAAAAATACTTACCCCAATCCAAATCGTGAACATTACCTCCAAAATCACCCAAATCACAGTTCCCAATCTCAAATTGTGATAAAACAACTAAAACCCTCGAAATGAAATATTTAATATATCTGCCCAACGTTTCATTTCGCGATTGCGGGACCTACTTCGCAATCGTGAATAATAATTCACATACATGCCAAAAATCCTTCTTCACGAACGCGTTCTAGCACCTACGAATGCGACCCTCACCTTCACTGGCAAACGCGGACTTCCACACGCGAACGCGAAGGCCAACAACTGGGCGCCCCACCTAGTTCTCCCTCTATGCGAACACGATACAAATGACGCAAATATGATGACCACATCCCTCCAGGCTCCGCAAACGCTACAGCCTCACCGCGAACGTGGTGGAGAAACACCAACAATATAGATACACTATGCAATCGCGACCCTCCTTCCGCGATCGCGATGAACACCAAAACACCGGATAATCCGCAACTCCGAACATTAGAGAAATGGTTCGAAACTCATTTCAAACACACCCGAGACCCTCGGGACCCCATCTAATTATACCAACCAATCCCAAAATATAATATGGACCTACTCGAGGCCTCAAATAAAACAAAATAACATCAAAATCACCATTCACACATCCATTCAAGCTTAATGAATTTTTTCAAAATTCCAACTTCCAATCTTACACCGAACATGCTTAAACAACTCAGAATGATCCCAAATTTTTCACACAAGTCATAAATTACCTCAAACTTATTCCAAGCTCGGAATCCCGAATGGACATCGATAACTACAAAGTCAACCATGGGTCAAACCTATTAGCTTTTCAAGCCATCAAACTTCCAACATTTGCCAGTTTAAGAAAATTAATCTAGGAACCCTCGAATCCAATTCTGGACATGCACCTAAGTCCAAAATAATCATCCGGACCTAACAGAACCATCAAAATTCTGGTCCTAGGTCAAAACGCAAAAGTCAAACTTGGTCAATACTTGTAAGTTAAGCTTCCAAACTAGGAACTAAATGTTCCAACTCACTCCAAAACTTTCCGGAACCAAACCATCAATGCACACAAGTCGTAATATATCAAATGAAGCTATTTAAGACCTCAAACAACCAAATAAAATTCCAATACCCAAAACAATCGGTTGAGTCGTTACGGGAGGCATCAGAAGATGATAATATTACCTTTATGGAGAAAGATGTGTATGGCCTTATTTTACCACACAATAATGATATAGTAATATCTCTTAATATTTTAGATTATAAAATTAAACGTGTGTTGGTTGATCTAGGTATCTCAACCAATATCATCCAATTGAGGATTTTAGAACAAGCAAAGTTAATTGAAAATATAGTTTCGGCAACAAAGCTTCTGGTCGGGTTTAACCTAACAAGCGCAATGACACAAGGAGAGATCGTGTTACCTACCCATGCCGAAGGAGTGACAAAATCCACCTTGTTCGAAGTTGTTGATGGAGATATGGGCTACAACATAATCCTTGGCAGACCATGGATCCATGAATGAAGGTTGTGTCGTCAACTTACCATCAATTACTGAAATTCCCTACACCGGATGGAATCAAGCAAATTAGAGCTGATCAACCTACTACAAGGGAAATGAATGTAGTCACCTTATCTAGTAGCAAGGCAGGAGAATCAACAAATAGCAAGTATAAAAACTGGTGTCCACTTCCCTTCTGGTCGAGATTGAAGGTGATGGAGAAGAGGAGACATTGGATTTTTATAAGGTGCTTAGATCTTTCCAGGTACCAAAAGAAGATGATGCAACAAAGCCAACCACAAAGGAGCTTGAACAAGTTGCTTTGGTTACAGAATTCTTGGAAAGGAAGTTCCATTTAGGAACGGGGTTGAGCATCAAACTAAGGCTTGAAATTATTAAATTTCTTAAAATTAACATTAATTGTTTTTCATGGTCTCATTCATACATGATAGGTATTTCATTGGAAGTGGCTATCCACAAGTTAAGTTTGGACCCTAACTTCCCTCTGGTAAAGCAGAAGAAGCAGCCGATTAGCTGAGGCCAAGAACAGGTTTGTTAAAGAGGAGGTAACTAGGTTACTAAATATATGTTCAATTCGTGAAGTGAGTTATCCTAATTGGTTAGTTAACATAGTAGTTGTACCCAAAAAAGAATAATAAGTTTATAATGTGTATAGATTAGAAAGATCTAAATAAGGCTTCGCCTAAAGATTCTTTTTTGTTGCCAAACATTGACCAAATGATCGATGCTACGGCCGTGCATGAATTGTTGAGTTTTCTTGATGCGTACTCCAGATATAATCAAATTAGGATGCACCAAGAGGATCAAGAAAAAACCTCATTTATCACAAATGTTGGCATATATTGCTTAATATGATCCGTTTTGGGCTTTAAAATGTTGGCGGCACTTATCAGAGGCTCGTTAATAAGATGTTTGAGCGTCAAATTGGTAAAATCATAAAGTTTATATCAATGACATATTGGTTAAGTCTCTTAGTGCATGAGATCCTTTGACTGATCTACAAGAGACATTTGATATCTTGAGAAAATACAACATAAAGCTCAATCCAGAAAAGTACGCTTTTAGAGTTACATCCGGGATGTTTTTTGGTTTCTCAAAGATGAATTGAAGTGAATCCCGACAAGATTAAGGCCATGATAGATATCCCTGATCAACTAACAAGTGTAAAGGAATTGCAAAGGTTGACCGACAGGTTGACAGCCCTTAGCAGATTCATATTAAGGTCATCAGAAAAATGTCATCATTGTTTTTCACATATGAAGAAAAAGAATGACTTCTTGTGGACTCCAGAATGCCAGCAAGCGTTGAGAGACTTGAAATAGAATTTGTTCAGTCCTTCGCTAAGTTGTATCAGAAGTTGCAGTGAGTGCAATCCTAGTCCGGGAGGAAGAAGGTGTGATATTCCTTTTTTATTATGTTAGTAAAATACTATCAGGAGCAGAGACACGTTATCCGCACATGGAAAAGTTGGCTCTAGCTCTCGTAGTCTCCTCTCGAAAGCTTAGAACCTACTTTCAATTTCACCCAATAGTCATTGTGATGACTTTTACCTTGAGGAATGTCCTTCATAAGCGTGAATTATCAGGTCGATTGGCTAAATGGACATTTGAAGTTAGTGAATTTGACATTGAATATAAACCTCGGACTGCAATTAATATCACAAGTTTTGACCGTCTTTGTGGGTGATTTTAGTCTGGGTATGATGCATTTAGATACTAAAAAAGCATCTCTATTATCGGAAACTATCTCCGGTATTTGGACCTTATTTATAGACGGAGCCTCTAATGCAAACAATTCTAGTTTTGGGATATTACTAATCATTCCTTTGGGAGAAACCAAGAGACAGGCCATTAGAACTATTTTGTTGACTAACAATGAAGCCGAGTATGAGCTTTGGTTGTAGGACTCGAATTAGACCAAGGACTAGTCTCCGAGGTGATTGAAGTAAAATGCGACTCCCAACTGATAGTGAATCAGATATATGGTATTTTTGATACCGAAGAAGAGCGTATGCAGCAATAATTGAATAAAGTTCAAGTTTTACTTTCCCGGTTCAGGGAGTGGTCGGTGGTTCATATCCCAAGGGAAGAAAACATGGAGGCAAACGCATTGGCCAATTTAGGGTTGTCCACGAAAATGAAAAAGATGATTCTGGTGCAGTTGTTCAGTTGTTGCATTCAGTTCTGGACGTGGATGGGTATTGCGAAGTTAGCCTAACCAACCTAATTTGGGATTGGAGAAATGATTTTATAGAATATTTAAGGCATGGAAAATTTTCTAAAGATTCTAAAGCCTCCCAGGCACAGCGAACAAAAATTATACCGAAGTCTTTCCAAGGACCGTTAGCTCGATGTTTAGGGACATAAGAGGCTGATTATGTGATGAGAGAAGTTCATGAAGGGTTTGTGGAAATCACTCCGGTGCAGGCTCATTGGTTCTCAAATTGATAAGGGACAATTACTATTGGCTCCGGATGGAACAAGACGCAAAGGAATGTGTACAAAAATATAATAAATGTTAGTGTCATGCTTAATTAGGCCGGCAGAGTTTCTGCATTCGGTGGTGTCACCATGGCCATTCATGAAATGAGGGATGGATATAGTTGGTCCTTTGCCTCAAGGGCCCGGGCAAGTAAAATTTCTTTTAGTTTTAACGGATTATTTCACTATGTGAGTTGAAGCAGGGGCTTTAAAAAAGATTGGAGAGGGAGAAGTAATCGATTTTCTTTGGGTCCATATCATTTGCCGGTTTGGAGTACCAAAACAAATTGCTTGTGACAATGGCCAAGCAGCCAAGCGGAGTTAACAACCAAGATGATAATTCAAAACCTCATATCAAGGTCCTCCCCATATCATCTACGTGCTAACAGCCAAGCAGAGTTAACAACCAAGGTGATAATTCAAAACCTCAAAAAGAAATTAAAGGATGCTAAAGGTAGTTGGCCAGAACAGCTTCCGGGAGTGTTATGAGCATGTCGAATGACAACAAAGTCGAGCACATGAGAAATACCCTTTCCCCTTGTGTACGATGCAACAACTTTGATTCCGGCGGAGATTGGGGAATCAACCATAAAGTATTCCCGGAAAAACACGTAGGAGAATAATGAAGCAATGTTGATTAACTGGATTTGCATAAGGAGCGTCGTAATTTAGCATATGTGAGGACGGTGGCACAAAAGCAAAAGATAGAAAGATACTACAATTGTAGCGAAAATCATCGATATTTGAAAATTGAAGATTTGGTGTTGTGAATAGTGACTTAAAGTACCCGGGAAATCAATGCTCAAAATCTTGGACCAACATGGGAAGGACTTTATCGGAATTTGATTATAATCGGTAAAGGGTCAAATCTATTGGAAAATCGAGATGGAGTGAAATTACCAAGTAATTGGAACGTGACTCGCTTCAAAAGGCATTATTATTGAAGATCCCTGATGATACTGGAAGTATGTGCTACACTCTTTTTGCCTTTGTCACATTTTTGTCTCAATTGGATTTTCTGGAAAGGTTTTTAATGAGGTAGCAACATACAGCATACTACAGAGAAGGATCGTCGACAACAACAAGAACTCCAGTGTTCGAATTCTCAACATTGTATATCAGAGCACTAAAAGTGTCAATGAAATCGGGTACCACTAGCACCAGGGGAGGGAAACTATTATATAGTTTAAACATAAATCTTTTTTTTTGAAAGACCCTCGAGTCTAGAGAGAGAAATGCAGTATCAGCCTTGCAAAAATAAGTAGTACAAGTTAGTCACATGTATTGACAACTTTATTTACTTAAGCGAATTTTTCCTCACGTAAATATAGTTTTGGAAATGGAAGGAATAAGCCAAAATCCTTTTGTTTTTATCTTATTTCTTGTCCAAATGATACCATATGATTTTTTTCATTTGAATGTTACTTAAATTTCAAATGCTAGTACTGAAATAAATAGGAGACGTTCTCTTCAAGAGCGTTGTAAACAAAAAGGGCCCTCTCTTATCAAACCCTCATAATTAAAGGGTAAAAACCGAAAGTATGAATGCCCGTTATTAAAGTCATCGGATGTAAAAATTCCTGAATTTTATCAAATGGAGAAGTAAAAAGATGTCTTTTGCATAGAAGTTAAGTAAAATATATCTTTTGTTTCAAGAATTTCGAACTCAAATAGAGGCTTTATGTCATGCCCCGACCTCGGGGAGCGCGACCGATGCTCACCAGAGATACCCCGGTCAAGCAAGCCTTTACAATACCTTCTACCCCACTCACCCATGAATAAAGAGAAGAATACGTTTCATTAATTTGACATTACAATAAGAGGTCATGTGAATAACACCAGTTCATTTTCATTAGTTATGTCATTAAAAAGTTTCCAAAATAGTACATTGTACAATCATAGTTAAAGTGGAACAGATGATACAATTACAACATTTTTAGTTTAACCTTCCCAAAAATAGATACAACCCACACTATGTATACTGAGCCTCTAACAGGAATAAAAGAGTGCTATGACAGTGCCGACTACAAGGCCCCGACTATACCTTAAAATGCTATGTACAAAGGATAAGAGACACAGGACCCCGAAATGAAGTGGGGCTCACCAAGTTAGATGAGGAGAGGGTGTGCTACTATCACTGATCAATACCACCTGTCATGGAACCACCTACATCCATTAAAGATGCAGCGCCCCCGACAAAAGGGACGTTAGTACTAGTATGTAAAACTAAACACCCTCTCAATAGAACGGTCAATAGTAAACAAAGAATAAAACATGAAATCAATAAGAGACTAAGACATTAATAAGGTGTCAAGTTAGGGGAAATTTAAATTTCATATAAGTTTTAGTAATTTAAGTTGGGAGATCTTTAGAACCAATACACCGTCGTATTTTAGCACGACGTCCGATCTCAGCCCGACCAGCTAAGCTGTCTCACCCCGAGACATACACTCACAATACCACCCTGTGCGCGGCATGGCGTACGATCTCAGCCCGATCGACTAAGTCATCTCAACACAATGCCGTGTGGGTCAACATCACATCACATATCTCTAGTAATAATCTCATCTTATTTAAGGGAAAACACCTCAACACACAAATCTCATCCCATATAAGGGGAAACAGTCTCATCACATTAACACGGGGATTTACCCTTCAGTCACTCCTACACCGGTACGTGTAGCTTCGGGGTTAGGTTGTTCCGACCTATCCTTCCTCGAAGGATAAACGATACTCCCAATGTATTTATTATTAAAAGAATTTATCACTCATTTCATAATCTTTTTCATATCATTCATTTTATTGGCACCATTGGCCAAAACGCAATATCATTCTTGGCACGTTTGCCACACATCATATTTCATGTTCTCTTCCTTCACTTTCAAATATCATCATGGATAATACACAACACGGTCTTTCTGATTAAGACTTTAAACACATATTTGAGCAATTTAGGGTCGTAGGCACATGCGATTTCGTAAATAACTGACATGATAGCTTTCATTAGAATCACGCTTTTAAATTGCAACGTAATAACACACAACCCATACTTAAACCACATTCTCATTAGTGACTCAACATAACAAGAATTTTTGGAATACATATAGAACGCATATATCTTTCGACACAAGGCTTATTCGAAATAATCAATTTATAATGAGCATCACGGGACTTACAAGAATATTATGGGGTTCAATTTTAAGAGAAGGGTTTAGCCAACATACCTTGCTTTAAGCTTTCCTTAATTCACTACACAGTTTCGGAATCCTAGCAACTTTGATTTGTTTAGAGATATAGCAAAATAGAACATAAATTAGGAAGGATTTCATATTTTCAGCTCATGTGAGCATTTTATCAAACACTAGGTGGGCATTATGGTTACTAGCTTCTCCTATGGAGGATTTCCTTCACACCCACAACCCAAAGTCTACCCATTTGAGTTCTACTATATTCCCACAACTAATTAATGTACATGCATGCATAAACAACAACCCTCATCCTCAAAACCTTCCTCCCTATTACCTATCCCCAAACAAATTTTCGTAATTGAGGGTTAGGGCTAGAATCTTGCTTGTTGGTTGAAGGCCCTGTGAGCTTTCTTGTTGAATTTGGAGGAACAATTAGCTTAGGGACTTCGCCTCTTACTCTAAGGCACTCCCTCTCTATAAAAATACCAGACTTACCCTTTAGAAATGGTCCATTATGTCTAATTATCAAGATAGGGTCGGGTTAAAAAGTTAGAAAAATAAAGCCCCAATGTAGATATGCGGTCACATATGCGACCGCATAATGCTTCTGCGGTTCGCAAAATGGACCGCATATTGGGCCTTCGTAACTAGGCACCTCTACCTCACTCTGCAGACCGGTCTGCGGTCCGCAGACCTATTCTACGGTTGCATAATACACCGCAGAACTGCCCTCCGGAATTTTTTTGTACTGGGTCTGCGAGGGGTTATGCGGCCGCATAATGGACCGCATAATGGTCCAAAAATTTTGCCCAAATTTCTGACTCAGTCTGCGGCAGCTCTGCAGTCCGCATATCAGTTCTGCGACCACAAAATGGGCCTCCAAAAACGCCCTGCATTTCCAAAAATTTTCTTCAACTCCTCAACGAACTGTTCAACACAAAAAGTCTGAACCTCTAGCACAATAATCAATGCATAAGTTTACTTTGGCATCACTAAACTGCGAGTTTTAGGTAAAATTTTATGGGGCCTTGCATCCTCGCCCTGTCACGCCCCGAACCTGGGGGGCGAGACTGGCACCTGGTGCCTCACCTATCCTTGCGTTCCAACTTGCCACTAAGGGACTCTGAACATACAATGTCATACTTTTGCCATGGGTCACATTGCAAGACAATTTGCGAAACAAAATATAAAGCTGAACGGAAACTAATGCTGACTAAACTTAATTATAAAGCTAGGCTGACAAGGCCCTCAAAACTACTACAGCTGGCAACCCAACAAAATATACATAGAAGGCCTACAAGCCCAACATACTGCACTAACTGACAGGATATGTCTACAAGCCTCTACTGATGGATATACTGTGATCGGAACAGGGCCCCGACCTACTCATAACATGTATACATATATACACAAGATGTATGTAAATCTCTAGACCCGGCAACTCCAAAGGGTATGGAGCTTACCGATCAAGATGAAATCGAGCAACATTTAATGAGGAGGTCTACCCGTCTGTCTGTCTGAACCTACACGCATGAAATGCAGTGCCCCCAGAAAAAGGACGTAAGTACAAAATAATGTACCGAGTATCTAAGGCAATATACTGAAAGCTAAAACTGAATTGATAATATAATAACTGAAAGTAACTGGGAGTCAAAGATAATCTGAAGATATGTTCACCTGCTGATACTGACTCAACTCTCTCAATATAGTAAGTAAAATAGTTGTCCGGCCTTATAAGGCTCGGTATATATAACAGCTCTGCCGTAGTAGGCTCGCTCATAGGTGCTCGACATACTAGGCTCTGTATCTCGGCAAACTGCGCTCGCTCATAGGCGCTCGGCCGCAACATGCTCGGTTTATAACTTACCATCTGATCAGAGGTTTCCCAATAAGGGCCTGCCTATCGATTATAGCTCGATGGTAATGAAAATACTGTAATACTATATATATAGGCTCTCTGCTCTATTGACTGGAAGAAGACAATACTCAATTGAATATAAAGTCCCGATAAGAAGAATACTATAATTTATGAGACTAGGATAATGTATATAAATTCGGAAGTATGAACTTCTCTTTATGCCTCGTTATCAAACACATATAATTATGAGATCATGCCAAAATGAAGGAAGGGATTAGCCTTAATATACCTGAGTAGATGCTCTAGACAATCCCTTTAACACATGTTAATTGCGACAAAACACGTGACGGCAAGATCAGAGTAGGCAAAATCCGTATGATATTCTTGAGAAATATTGTACCGGGCTCCCTTAGAATTGCAAATTTCGTTGCTATTACGTAGTATAACTTCGTATGAATTATTTTGCTGAAAATCCGTTACTTGGTTAGCTGATTATCCTCAAATCTTGTTAAACAAAACCAATCATAACAAGAAACTGAGACTTGGGCAATTTTATACAAATATTAGTGTTGCGACTGTTTTCTCGTCTAAGGTAAGAGGATGTCTTACTTATCTGCTTATAGTATGTGGATAGTGGCGGAAAAGGCATGTATGAGATCTTATCGTAGAAAGAAAGCGGAGGGAAATAGTTGACATATAATGTTCCAAGTGTATTGCTTCTATTCATGCATATCCACGTATTATTCTCATCTTCCTTTTTAACTTTTTAATTATATTGCACATGTTAAAAGCAATTGTACGTGTTCAAATGCAGATACACTACATGCTACACCACTTGGTTAAATTATTGAGTCCACCTCAATAATTATCCACTAATTTCTTAATTAATTTGTTAATCCCTCATTAACCAATAATTACCCAATTATCCACATAATTAGGAATTATCTCAAATTACTTAAAATACTACTTACTTAACACACTTTGCACACCTTACTATTATGGTCATGTGGTACCTTGTATGACACTAGTACATAAATACGGGGTATTGTAGCTTGGACCATATTTTATCTCAAAATGTCAAACTTTGACGAAATTCATTTTCTTCGATTTGCTTACCCTATCACCTTCACGAATTTACTCATTACTTTTTTGAAGTAGCATAATGTTTATAATCTCCAAATAATCTCATTCCCGAACTTACATTGATTAACTTACAACGAAACATTAACGTATTCAAATGCGGGATGTAACATCTCATTTTCGAGCTTATATCAATTTATCTATGGCGTACTTCCACGTACGAAAACATGGGGTGTAACATCATCCCCCTCTTTGGAATATTCGTCCTCCAATTGTTGACTAGTGCACTTATCATTTTCATAACTTATGTCTTCGGAATCCTTTAGTACTCTCCTTGCCATCTAGGCAACTGTTCTGTAAATAATTCCAAAGGCCAGGGAATTCCCCCCTTTAGGCCTCTTTTTCACACCACGACTTGTAGTCGGAATCCTTGCAATCTCGTAACTATTGCTACCTTCTATCATGCAGCTTGTACAACACTGATCTTGTACATACGCCTATGCGGCCCTTCTCTCCTTTTTGCTCCAGCTTCTAGCCAATCTCTAGGCCTCACTTTGCAAACATATAAAGAGCTTGATAAAATGTCCCTATGGGCATCTGTAGGTATACTGAAGTTCTTCGCTAACTTACGAATATTGCTATACCTTATTTCATAGATCTGTTTATCCATCCATATGACTTTGCTGCATCTAGGTAGGTCATACTATATCATAAACTCCGGGTTACTCTTGTTGCTTATCCTTAAGATCGATGGCCTAATCTCACCTCATACTTTGTAACTTTTATCCATCCATTGTTGACTCACCTCAATATTGATCTACAATCTACCAATGATAACTTGAAACTTCTTACGTAATCACTAGGGCTGACGTCTTATCGTGAACATCAAGCGAGACATCACATCATCTCAAACTCTTCTTTACTCTCTTGGCTAGATCTCTCGGTACCAAGAAACCATAGGCTAGAAGATATGCCACTGACGATGATGCTATCATTCCTGGATACTGAATCCCCGCGCTTCTAGCGTTCTATCCGAAGTATGAACTATTCATAACCTTCTGCATTTGAGTATCTAGTACGTTATTCCCTTTACCTTACTTACCTTAAAACTTCGCATCACATATTTTATTTCTTTCATAATCTCCCTTCTACATAGATATGATTCACATCCACAACTTGAAGCTTTATTATACTACTTGCATCTCTGGTGCATACACAATCCAGTGGGAGCTTCATACTGACTTCTTATGAGGCTGGTACTCTTCTAACTTGCTTTATCATAGAGACGTTACAGAATATGGCTACTGTACTCTCTCTCTCTCTCTCTCTTGTACCTATGATATTAAGAGTAATCCTGCAATGTTCTCAATCATTATGTCCATAATTTTCTGGGTTAAATACTCAAACTCCTAACGTACTTAGTCGATGTAACTCTTTAGTTTCCTCTTCCCTCTGATCAACCTTTATGTAGGCTTAAGCTATCTTTCGATCTATGGCTCATGGTGTTAGTTATTACTTTTAGCCTTTCATGGGTGCTATGGAATATCCATGATACAATCCTTTAACAATTCAATCCTTTATCTATGACCCGGACTCAATTCTTCCTTCTAACTTATACCGGAACCTTCTACGGCTGTATGATTGTCAATATATATGCTGCATGGACTATACTCCGAACTCTTAAGTGCGTTCATAATGTAACCAACTCTGGATCATTGATCGAATAATTCCTTTCGTTCCTTCTCAGCTTTCTTTAAACGCAAGAAATTACTTTTCCTGGTCGTTCTGCCACTTATTGCGTGCATACTTAACTTATCTTAGTGACCATACATATTGGAATTCCATAAAACTCATATGATCTTGAAAATCACTTTAATTTTTTTTTTTTACTTCCTGTCCATTAGCCACGGTAGACTTTCTTAGGGAGTGCATATAACGTTGTTGTAAGACTTGTTATTATAAGACCATTCCCTCTTTAGGTCACTGAGCTTAGGTTGAAGCCTTCTTCCTTACTTCCTCATCTAGTCTTTCATTGTAGTACTTTAGGGAGGACCTTCTGACTCTTGTAAAGCAGTGAGGTTATTACAGACCTTTTGATGTCCTTCCTTGCCTATAATTATCCATAGTTACTTACCTCCATGCCCCTGTGCTTGTAGGGTTGCTTCTGAACTAATATTTTGACTGTCCTCAGAGAGGCACTCTCTTTTATTCCCATAACATATATACGATACCTTTAACTATTCCGACTCCTATCTGAATATATCTCAAGTAGTATAATGACCTTACTGCGAGGCTGAATTTAGTATATTAGGTTTTACTATGTTTATCTTGCACGATCTGCTGATTCGTCTACAACCTCCTGTCTATCCATAACTAGGTTCTTCCTGAATCAACTGTGAACTACTCGTTAGCCCATTCTCATATCAATATTACGCGTAATCTTTCTTAGGTTCTTTCTTTTGTCTAACTTACCTTTCGCACTGCTCCTTATTAATCAATAACATTCGGGGCAAGAACCCATACTTTCTTTCCTTGACGCCGTGCTTGCATAATATTCTGGAATCGTAGCACATCTGTAGGATTTGGATAAGTGCAATCTCATTCCTTTCTCATTTTTATCGCATTCTTCCTTTACTATTCCATAATTACTAGAACCACGTAATTCTAGCTTAATACCATATTACTCCATATTCCCCCCTTTAGGGGAGTACTAAGAGTTAGAGCCATGACGATCTACCTATAGATGTTTTACCTTTTCATCTTTGGAGTATTTTCACATCATCGATATCCCTTACTTGCCTTGCGGTAATCCTTCTGTACCAAGTATAACAAAATTCCTTACACTCGAGGGTGACACTTAGTATAACTGGCACATACATTCCCTTAAGCTTAACTTTGCTCACATTGCTTGCTTTAACCCAGCCGGATCCTAATATACGTCCTTCTCTTATACTACTTCTGTTAGCCCCCATACGGCATAACTGAGATGGGTGTGGCCAATTGTACACACCTCTATTACTATTGAAGGTAACTCAAAATGCTTATATTTCTCTACTTGAATTGTAAATAGTGTTAATCTTTATCAACTGGGTACCTCATACCCTTCTTCACCTTCCTTCCTTTACTTGATTCCCTTATTCCTTTTTACTGTAAGAGTGGATAGGCATTCTTGCCTTAGGGATCCTTATCAAGAAGCTTACACATCTTAGTACACACATGATCTACTGAAGACCTTACATTTACTCATCATAAGCATCATGAAAATCGAGTTCCTCTGACTCAACTCTTCTATAGACACATTCAATCTCTTACCAATTGTCATTCTGGATGTAGGCATCGTCATATTATGAATAATATAGAGTTTAGGAAATTGAGTTCTTACAACTGAGATCTACCACACGATCTAGAGTAAGAAGAAATAGTGAAGTCCTAAATGCCCTATAGCCTCATGCTTATAAGTGTGGTGCACTACACACCCATAAACAAGACTCTACTAGACACGACTTGTAGACTCCCTAGGACAGAACTGCTCTGATATCACTTTTGTCACGCCCCGAAACTGGGGGGCGAGACCGGCACCCGGTGCCTCACCTATCTGTGCGTACCAACTTGCCACTAAGGGACTCTGAACATTCAATGTCATACTTTGTCCATGTGCCACATTTCAAGACAATTTGCGAAGCAAAATATAAAGCTGAACGGAAACTAATGCTAACTAAACATCAATATAAAGCTGGGCCGACAAGGCCGTCATAACTACTACAGCTAGCAACCCAATAAAATATACATACAAGGCCTTCAAGCCCAACATACTGCACTAATTGACAGGATATTTTTACAAGCCTCTACTGATGGATATACTGTGATCGGAACAGGGCCCTGACCTACACATAACATATATACTCAAGATGTACGTAAATATCTAGACCTGGCAACTCCGAAGGGCATGGAGCTTACCGATCAAGATGAAATCGGGCAACAACTAATGAGGAGGTCTACCTGTCTATCTGTCTGAACCTGCACGCATGAAATGCAGCGCCCCCATAAAATGGACGTCAGTACGAAATAATGTACCGAGTATGTAAGGCAATATACTGAAAGCTAAAACTGAATTGATAATACAATAACTGGGAGTCAAAGATAATCTGAAGATATGCTCACCTGATGATACTGACTCAACTCTCTCAATATAGTAAGTAAAATAGCTATCCGGCCTTATAAGGCTCGGTATATATAACTGCTCTGTCGTAGTAGGCTCGCTCATAGGAGCTCGGCCATACTAAGCTCTGTATCTCGGCCAACTGGGCTCGCTCATAGGCACTCGGCCACAACAGGCTCGGTATATAACTTACCATCTGATCAGAGGTTGCCCAATAGGAGCCTACCCATCGATTATAGCTCGATGGTAATGAAAATACTGTAATACTGTATATATTGGCACTCTAATCTCTTGACTTGAAGAAGACAATACTCAATTAAATATAAAGTCTAGATAAGGAGAATATTATAATTTATGAGACTAGGATAATGTATATAAATTCAGGAGTATGAACTTCTCTTTATGCCTTGTTATCAAACACATGTAATTATGAGATCATGCCAAAATGAATAAAGGGTTTAGCTTTAACATACCTGAGTAGATGCTCTTGACATATATATAGGTGTAATAATAAATTTATATAGCTACTTTTATAGTAGGTTTCGTTCGATTTTTTCGGTTATATTTTTATTAAAATAAAAACCAAACCAAATTTAATCAGTTTTTAAAATTTAAAATAAAAACCAAACCAAACCTAAAAAGTCTCGATTTTTTAGTCAGTTTGGTTCTGTTTTCGGTTTGGTTCGGTTTTTCGGGCATTTATGAACACCCCTAATTGCAACAAAATACGTGACGATAAGATCGGAGTAGGAAAAATTCATATGAGATTTTTGAGAAAGATTGGACGGGGCTCCATTAGAATTGCAAATCCCGGTTCTATTACGTACGAATTCTTTTTCTGAAAATCCATTACTTGGTTAACTTATTCTCCTCAAATCTTGTTAAACAAAACCAATCATAACAAGAAACTGAGACTTGGGCAATGTTATACAAATATTAGTGTTGTGACAGTTTTCTCGTTTAAGGTACGAGGATGTCTTACTTATCTGCTTATAATTTGTGGATAGTGACGGAAAAGGCATGCGTGAGATCTTATCCTAGAAAGAAAGCAGTGGGAAATAGTTGATACATATCCTTTAGTGTTCCAAGTGTATTGCTTCTATGCATGCATATCCACGTATTATTCTCACCTTCCTTTTTTAACTTTTTAACTATATTGCACATGTTAAAAGCAATTGTACGTGTTCAAATGCAGATACACTATGTGCTACACCACTTGGTTAAATTATCGAGTCCACCTCAATATTTATCCACCATTTTCTTAATTAGTTTGCTAATCCCCCATTAACTAATAATTATCCAATTATCTACATAATTAGGAATTATCCCAAATTATTTAAAATACTACTCACTTTTAACACACTTCGCTCACCTTACGATTATCGTCATGTGGTACCTTGTATGACACTAGTCCATAAATACGGGGTATTGTAGCTTGGACCGTATTTTATCTCAAAATGTCAAACTTTGACGAAATTTATTTTCTTCGATTTGTTTACCCTCTCACCTTCACGAATTTACTCATCACTTATTTGAAGTAGCATAATGCTTATAATATCCAAATAATCTCATTTCCGAACTTACGTCGATTAACTTATGACGAAACTTTAACGTACGAAAATGCGAGATATAACATCTCATTTTTGAGCTTATATCAATTTACTTATGGCGTACTTCTACGTACAAAAATATGCGGTGTAACATCATTCCCCCCTTTGGAACATTCCTCCTCGAATGAGGGCCAAAATCCGCCATTAGAAACTAATGTAACTCAGCTGCTATAACACACCAACAGTTCCAACTTTTGACTAACTCCCTAAATTTCCAAAATTTTTGCCAGAGTTTCCCTTGTAACTGGGTCTATTCACCTGTCAGAGAGTCCCAGAAATCAACCCTAACAACATATACATGAACTAACGACGCAATATAACATAAAAACAGCGCCAACCAAAAAGGAACACCCTTAACATCAACTGTACAAATGATACATAATTCATAGAATGTTAACTCTTAGCATTTACATAGAACACAACTTTATAAATACATGACTATTCAAACAAATGAGGGTACTTCTTCTTCATTTCTTCCTTGGCCTCCCGGGTGGCCTCTTCAACCTGATGGTTCCGCCATAACACTTTAACGGAGGCAATTTCTTTATTTCTCAACTTATGGACTTGCCTATCAAGAATGAAAACTGGAATTTGTTCATAAGTTAATTCTTCATTCAACTCAATAATCTCAACAGGAACAATAAGCGACGGATCTCCAACCACCTTATTCAACATGGATACATGAAACACCGGGTGCACTAAGGACATCTCTAGAGGTAGTTCTAGCATGTAAGCCACCTCAATAATCTTCTGAATGATTCTGTACGGTCCGACATACCTCGAACTCAATTTCCCTTTCCTACCTAACCGCATTATACCCTTCATAGGGGAAACCTTCAAGAATACCCAATCATATTCTTTGAACTCCAAATCCCTATATCGAACATTTGAATAGGATTTTTGATGAATCTAAGCAGTTTTCAACCGTTCTGAAATGATCTTAACTTTTTTCATAGCCTGATGCATGAGGTATGTCCCTATCAACTCTTCTTCCCCAATCTCGAACCACCAAATGGGAGATCTACATCTCCTACCATATAAAGCCTGAAAAGGTGCCACATGAATTCTAGCATGATAACTGTTGTTGTAGGCAAACTCTATGAGTGGGAAATGATCATCCCAGCTACCCTTGAAGTCAAGAACATAAGCGCGCAATATATCTTCGAGCGTTTGAATAGTTCGCTCTACCTTTCGGTCAGTCTGCAGGTGAAAGGTTGTACTAAGATACACCTGAGTACCCAAACCCTGATGAAACTTCTTCCAAAAATTAGCCGTGAACTGTGCCCCCGATCTGAGATAATAGAAACTAGAGTGCCATACAACCTGACTATTTACTTGATTTACAACTGAGCATATTGCTCTGCTGTGTCGATAGCCTTAACAGGTAAGAAGTGTGTTGATTTCGTGAGTATGAGGCATGCAAGGTAGTCCCCCCACAATTACCCAAATCGAGTCGAACTTGTGAGGCATGCAAGGTAGTCCCCCCACAAAGTCCATATTGGTCATCTCCCACTTTCACATTGGAATTTCTATGTTTTGTGCCAACCCACTGGGCCTTTGGTGCTCGGCCTTCACTTGCTGACAATTTGGACATCTTGCCACAAAGTCTATTACATTCCTCTTCATATCATTCTAGAGTACCTCGAAGTGTGAGCCTCAATCATGAATCTTTCCCGGACACTATCCATGTTTGGAACACATAATCGCCCTTGGTACCTTTGTGTGCCATCATCCATGATAAGAGAAAAGGCCATGGTCTTATGGTTATTAATCCCCTCTTACAATTGTACCAACAATGGATCGTTATATTGCTTCTCCTTGACTTCCACCACAAGCGACGATTCAGCCCTATTTTGCACAATCACCCCTCCTTCACAAGAGTCCGCAAGACGAACTCCCAAACTAGCCACCCGATGTACCTCATTGGCCAACGGCCTTTGATATGCCTCCAAGTGAGCCAAACTACCCATAGATTTTCGACTAAGAGCATCTGCTAAAACATTAGCCTTCCCCGGATGAAATAGGATATCGATGTTGTAATCCTTGAGTAACTCAAGTCATCTTCTCTGCCTCAGATTCAATTCCTTCTATTTGAAAATATATTGAAGACTCTTATGGTCCGTGAATATATCCACATGGACCCCATATAGATAATGACGCCAAATCTTCAATGCAAATACCACTGCTGCAAGCTCTAAGTCATGTGTTGGATAGTTCTTTTCATGATTCTTGAGTTGCCTAGAAGCATAAGCTTTCACTTTGACATGTTGCATTAATACACACCCAACTACGATTCTTGAAGCATAACAATATACCACAAACCTATTTGTACCCTCTGGTAGGGTCAACACCGGTGCCGTAGTCAATCTTGATTTCAACTCCTGGAAGCTTCTTTCACAAGCATCTGACCATTGGAACTTAGCCGTCTTCTGCGTTAATTTAGTCAACGGAGAGGCAAGAGTAGAGAACCCTTCCACAAACTTCCTTTAATACCCCGCTAGGCCAAAGAAACTATGAATCTCTGTTGGGGTAGTAAGTCTTGGCCAATTCTTCACAGCTACAATCTTCTGAGGATCAACCTCAATTCCTTTTCTGGAAATGACATGACCCAAGAACGTGACAGATTCAAGCCAAAATTTAATTTGTCAAACAAATCATCTATCCTTGGTAGTGGGTACTTATTTTTTATTTTAGCCTTGTTAAGCTGCCGATAGTCAATACACATTCTTAGCCACCAATCCTTCTTTCTTACAAATAGAACCGGTGCGCCCCAAGGCGACACACTCAGCCAGATGAAACCCTTCTCTAACAAATCCTTTAATTGTTCTTTTAGCTCATTCAATTCTGTTGGTACCATTTTATAGGGTGGAATGGATATAGGCTGCATTCCTGGCATCACATCAATGTCAAAATCAATCTCCCGGTCGGGCGGGATCCCAGGGAACTCATCCAGAAAGACCTCCAAAAATTCATTCACAACAGGCACAGACTCAAGCGTAGGTACCTCATCATCGGTGTCCATAACCCGGACCAAATGGTAGATACACCCTTTGTTAATCATCTTCGTGTTCTTAAGGTAATAAATAAACCTACCCTTCGGCACCACATCATCCCCCTTCCATTCAATCACTGACTCGTTTGGAAATTCAAACCTAACGGTTCTGGTTCAACAATCAAGCTTGGCAAAACATGAATAAACCTAATCCATTATTATTATTACATCAAAATCAATCATCCCCAATTCAATGAGATCGACCATGGTGTCCCGACTATGCACCATGACAACACAATCCCTATAAATCTGCGCGGCCATAATAGACTCACCAATCAGAGTAGATATAGAGAACAACTCATGGAGTTGTTCCGGTTCTATCCAAAATTCCATAGAAACATAGGGAGTGACATATGACAAAGTGGAACCGGGATCAATAACAGCAATCACATCATGAGATTGGACAGTCAATATACCTGTGACAACATCTGGAGAAGACTCTGAATTCTGGCGACCCCTCATAGCATAGAAACGATTGGGTCCTCCCGAACTTTGTGCACCACCCCTAGCTGCACCACTCCCTGATGGGTGTTGGAGTGCCTCGAGTTGGAGGAGGTGCTACAGATGTAGTAGCTACAGAACTGGCTGGTTGTGCCATGCACCTGCCCATACCCAGGCGGGACAAATGGCAATCCCTATGAATGTGACCCCTCATACCACACCCGTAACATATGGGTTGGTCCATGAAGCAGGCCCCAAAGTGCATCTTCCTGCACCTAGGGCATGGGGGCCTCCGCTGCTGGTGAAATCTCTCACCAGAGCTTCCCTGCTTGTAGGATCCCTTATTGGTCTGGCTGGGCCGAAAACGGCTCCCCTGTTGCTGATTGGGCATCAATGGCGGTGCACTAACAGAAGACTGAGAAAACGACTGGGATAGCCCTGATGACCCTCCCCTGAATGCTGACCTACCACCACCTCCACTACCCCTGAATGTTGGGTCCCCTACAGACTGGATCGGGCCTTGCTACTGCTCTCACGCTCCATTATATTCTTCAATATGTGGGTCTCTGTGTATTGAGAAAATGCCACCATCTTACCATAGTTTATTTTAGAATTCAAGGCGGCTGTATCGGCCTCATTAATAACCAAGGAGCTAAAGCCCTGCACAAACCGGCGCGCTCTAGCCTCTATAGTGGGTAACATGTAGATGGCACATTTGGAAAGGCGCGCGAATCTCATATGCACTCATTCTACCTTGTTTCAGGCTCTCAAACTCAGCGGAACGAGATACCTTAGTCTCGGCAGGCAGGAAATGATCAATGAAAGCATTGGCAAACTCACTCAAGCTCGCCGGAGGGCTTCTCTCCTCACGGGAGTCCTCCCATATTTCAAACCAAGAATAGGCCACCCCTTTCAGGCGGTAGGTGGCCAACTCTGCTCCCTCTGTCTCAGTAGCATGCATAACTCGAAGAGTCTTATGCATCTCATCAATGAAGTCCTGGGGGTCCTCCTCAGGATCAGTACTTGTGAACACTGGAGGATCCAACTGGAGAAACTTGTTAACCCTGGAACTAGTGGAATCCCCTGGCTAACTAGAAGCAGTGGGTGCAACATTTGATCTTAGGGCCGGGTAAGCCACTATCTTAGCCAACATTTGTTTGGCTCCCCCGAGATCCCCATCAGATACACCGGGACCGGAAGCTAGGACTGGAGGTGGAACTATAATATCAGTTGGAGGGAACGTAACACTCTAAGTAGGTGTAGGAACTGGTACAGTCTGAGCAGGAATAATAGATTCAGGCGGTGTCGTAATTAGGTGAATGTTCTCACCCCTCGGGTGCTCTCCCGCATCATCAAGTAAAGGATCAACTGCCACTCCTGGGTGGAATTGGCTCCTTGTCCAGTTCTTACTTTCTTCCTAGGTGCCATATAGTGAACATTAGAGCAATGCATGAGTTAAAGGAGGAACAATCTTACAATCAGCTTTATCGCACGATCTAGAACATCAAAAAAGGATGTTATTCCTAAATTCCCAAGTAGCCTGCTAATTATAGATGTGGTCGAAAACACGCCGATAAGAAGCACTCTACTAGACACGGCTCCAATACATCCTAGGACACTTTAAAATCTTAGGCCCAGATACCATGTTTGTCATGCCCCGACCGGAGGGAGCGCGACCGGCGCTAAACCGAAATACCCCGGTCAAGCAAAACTTTACAATACCTTTTACCCCATTCACCCATGAATAAAGAGAAGAATACATTTCATTAGTTTGACATTGCAGTTTGAGGTCATGTGAATAACACCAGTTCATTTCCATTAGTTACGTCATTAACAGGTCTCCAAAAAAGTACATTGTACAATCATACTTAAAGTGGAACAGATAATATGATTACAACATTTTTAGTTTAACTTTCCCAAAAATAGATACAACCCATACTATGTCTATGAAGCCTATAACAGGAATAAAAGAGTGCAATGACAGTGCCAGAAAGAAGATCCCGGCTATACCTCAATACGCTATGTACAAAGGATAAGAGACACAGGACCCCAAAATGAAGTGGGGTACCCAGTCAACTGAGGTGAGGGTGTGCTGCTATCACTGAATAATACCACCTGCTATGGAACCACCTGCATCCATTAAAGATGCAGTGCCCCCGGCAAAAGGGACGTTACTACATATGGAATAGTACTAGTATGTAAAATGAAACACCCTGTCAATAGAACGGGCAACAGTAAACGGAGAATAAAATAGGAAATCAATAAAAGACTCGGACAGTAACAAGGTGTCAAGTTAGGGAAAAAGTATATTTCAAGTAATTTTCAGTAATTTAAGTTGGGAGATCTTTAGCACCGATACACCATTGTGTTAGGTTGCTCCCACCTACCCTTCCACGGTGGATAAACGATACTCTCAGAGTATTTATTATTAAAAGGATTTACCACACATTTCATAATCTTTTTCATATCATTCATTTTATTAGCACCATTGGCCATAACGCAATATCATTCTTGGCACGTTGGCCGCACATCATATTTTATGTTCTCTTCTTTCACTTTCAAAATCATCATGGGTAATACAGAACAAGGCCTTTCTAATTAAGACTTTAAACACATATTTGAACAATTTAGGGTCATAGGCACATGCAATTTCTTACACAATTGACATGATAGCTTTCATTAGAATCGCACTTTTAAATCGTAACGTAATAACACACAACCCATACTTAAATCACATTCTCAACATTGACCCAAAATAACAAGAATCTTTGGAACATATATTGAACGCATATATCTTTCAACACAAGGCTTATTCGAAATAATCAATTTATAATAAGCATCACGGGACTTACATGGATATTGTGGGGTTCAATTTTAAGAGAAGGGTTTAGCCAACATTTTTCTTTGAGCTTTCCTTAATTCACTACACAGTTCTGAAATCCTAGCAACTTTGATCTATTTAGAGGTATAGCAAAATTGAACATAAATTAGGAAGGAGTTCACGTTTCCAGCTCATGTGAGCATTTTATCAAACGCTAGGTGGGAATTATTGTTACTAGATTCTCGTATAGAGGATTTCCTTCACTCCACAACCCAAAGTCTACCCATTTGAGTTCAACTACCTTTCCACAACTCATGAATGTACATGCATGCATACACAACAACCCTCATCCTCAAAACCTTCCTCCCCATTACCTATTCCCAAACAAAATTTCGTAATTGAGGGTTAGGGCTAGAATCTTACCTCTTGGTTGAAGGCCTTGTGAGCTTTCTTGTTGAATTTCAAAGCTTGGACAAGATTTTGGAGGAAAAATTAGCTTATGGAATTCATCTCTCACTCTAAGGCACTCCCTCTCTCTTAAAATACCAGACACCCCCTTTAAAAATCGTCCCTTATGTCTAATTATTGAGATAGGGTCAGGTTAAAAAGTTTGAAAAATGAAGCCCCAATGCACATCTGCACTCAAATATGAGACTGCATAACGCTTCTACGGTCTACAAAATCGACCGCATAATTGCCCTCCGGAACTGGGCACCCATGCCTCACTCTGCGACCGGTCTATAGTCCGCAGACCTATTCTGCTGTCGCATAAATGCCGCATAACTACCCTCCAGAATGTTTTTTATGCTGGGTCTGCTAGGGGTTATGTGGCCTGTAAAATGATTATACCGCCACATAATGGTCCAAAAATTTTGGCCAAATTTCTGCCGCATTCTGCGGTAGATCTACGGTCCGCAGATCAGTTTTGCAATCGCATAATGGGCTGCAGAAATGCCCTGCATTTCCAAAATATTTCTTCAACTCCTCAATGCACTGTTCAACCCAAGAAGAATCTCTATTATCAACAACGCATAAGTCTACTTTGGCACCACGAAACTCCGAGTTTTAGGTAACATTTTATGGGGCCTTACACTTTAGTGAAATTACAAAAGGGAAAAAAATATTTACATTAATTTTTTTTTATTAGTAGAATCCGGAGAACGAGAAGTATCTACTGCATCTTTTAAAGCTGAAGGCTGCTCGGCGTCCAGTTCGACACCTTCATCCTTGTCCTTATCTTTTCTTCTTCAGCTTCCTCCTCGATTTTTGATTACCTAGAACAAGTGCTTAAGAAGCTTGAAGCAGTGGGTCGGGCAGGAAAGTTCTCGAAGGCCGTTGTTACAAATTGAGAGCTTCGGCATTGCATTGATCTATATTTTATTGCCTTCTATGGCATCCTTAAAAGTTTTCCTCCTCATCTGATAAACTATGTGAGTTTTCTCAAGTAGGAAAGAATCTTCTTGATCTTGTCTTTTTCTTGGAGTTTTTTTATATTGGACTGCAGCCGATCATTATCAACCCTCAAGATATCATAGGTCCGGTAAAAGGTCATTATTGGTCTTCACATGCTCGCGATTTTTCTCCATGACCCTTTTTAGCCTTTTCTCCATTCATGCCCTCTTCTCCTGGGCCACAATAGCTTCCTCGGTTTTGGAATGTAAGCTTGCTTCCAAGGTGTTGATTTTTTCCATGGAAGCAGACTCACATTCCTTTGCCAAATTCACTACATCCTGCAGCTCAGCCCACTTGGCTTTCAACTCAGCAAGCTCAGTATGTAGCTGAGCTTCTTCTATTCTATGAGCCCTTTTTTCTTGTTTGGTTTGCTCGAACCGGGCTTAAAGTTCACCCAACTAAGCAAGCTTTTCCTATAAAGCTAGGAGGCACTCAACGAATTGGTCCCATTTAGCAGCAATTTGATCCCGCTCGACAGCAAGTTCCTCTTTGGCTAGGATTATCTTTTGTAAGCCCTTGGACGCAAGGAGGTTAGCCTGTAAAATTTGTGATTAAAGCAATTGAATATAATGGTAAACAAATGAAAAGAGAAAAGAGAATAATAAGATGATACCTAAGCAGCAAAGTGCATGTTGTTGTTAATCAGACATTGCACAGAAAGAGCATCCATCTTTCTCCGGTCCTTGTCCCCACCGGCTTGGAAACCAAGTTTCACTCATTAGAAACCGAAAAATTAACACTGCGTTTACCATTAGGGTTTTGGATGTTCCCATAATCGGGTGACCGGGGGGAATGTACGTCTTCTACTTGTTCAGTTAATGTTGAAGTAGAAGGCGGAGGAATATCATAAGTGGAACCCCTCTGACAGAAAGCGACAACCGGAGCCCGGAAGCAGGACTCAACATTTTCGATCATTTCCAACTCTGTAAAGAGTTCTCGAAGGTCCGGTTGAGCTGGGGAATATTATATTTTTTCTTCTTTGGAGAGAAATCGCTTCATCATCATTTTCGGTACATTTATCGTCAAGGACCACTGTGGCTGGTCCTACCGGGGTTCCCTGTATGATTGGAGGCTTCTCCTAAGCCTTGGCCTGGGTGGTGGGTCTTCTTTTTTGCCTTTTCCCCTTGAGCTAGGGACTTAGGGAAGATGGGCCTTCACCAGAAGCTAAAGTGGCATCACGATCCCTCTTCTAGTCAAGGGCTTCTTGAATTTGTTGGTGAGCCACCTTCGGGTCATGAGAAACCTCGATGGTGGGATAGACAGAAGATCCCTTAAGAAGGCCTACATGTTATGAAAAGAAGTTAAAACATTTATGCTGCATAAAGTTGAAGATTAAAAAGGAAAAGCGGAAGTTTTGCTCACCATGATTCTTGGCCTTCCAGTTGAATATGTGTGAAATGTCCTTCCACTTACGGGAGTCTAGTGTGGAGATGTCTAAAAATTTTTGCAACCATTGGTTTAGGTTGCGAACCACTGGAGGAACCTAACGGGTAGCTGAAATAAGAGAAGAGAAAGTTAGCAAAAGGGGAAATTTTCTTTAATAAAGTGGAAGAAGGATATTCAAAAATCTTACGAGTGCAGTTCTAGGATTCAGGGATAGGGTGTTCTGACGCTGGTAGAATGTCCCTAGTAGCAATGAAAACGAACCTCTCCATCTAACCACGATCATTATCACCGTCAACGCTGGTGACGATGGCATGGTGATCGTTTTCACTGAGTTTGATCATGCCTCCACGAAAAGCTTTGAGGTGTAAAGGTTGATCAAATGAGCAACAGTAAGGGTTTCACCTGTCCGGGAACATAGAAATCGAAGGCAAGCTACCGTTCGCCATATTGACAAACCTATTTGAGCTAAGCAAACTCGATAATTTTTGCAAATTTATAAGATGATGGGATCGATTTCCTAGCCCATCCCAGCCACAATCTTCTTTCACGACGGGAATACTAGCAGGACAAATGGAAGAAAGATACATACAAATAGCTTTGTTTCTGTCATTTTTAAGGTTAGGGGGTTCATGTTAAACTTAGAGATCCGTATCACAATTTAGTTAAGAAGGGATGAGTGAGCTAGTAGAAGGATGAGCGACATTGGGTTCCTTAGATTTATTCTTCTAGAATAGGTCACCATCGACGTAAGTGTCTGAGTAACTGGAGGAAGAGATAGTAAGAGACATGGTGATGGAAAACGCGAATATGAATGTTTTACTGAAAAAGTGAGAATTGTAGAAAAGCTCTAAGAAAATTTGAAGAAGAAAGGTTTGTAAAAGTGAACAGTAAAAGTGAAACTAGGGAGAAGTCTATAGGCGGCAGAATACAAGGCCATCATTACCTAGGTAACTAGCAAAAATATTTACCGAATCACGGAATAACTCGTGTTCGGCTCATTAAATGCAAGGAAATGTGCATCATTTCAATTGTCATAAACTGTTCGGGAACATTCCCACCAAGAAAATGAGACTTGTCTATTTCCAGGTAACATAAAGTTTAGTAGGGGGACTATCTGTATAGGGTAAAATTGATGAATGACAGATGGATGCTCGTCGAGTTGACACCTGACAGTAAAGATAGCTTGGATATGAGTTAGCAAATAGCTGGCACCAGTTACGAGCATGTGACCGGTGTTGTGTGAGTTTTGAAGACACTGAAACTGGTAACAAAATTTGAAAGGATGATATCGGTCGAAGAAGGCAGCATTCAAGGAGCGGTCATTAGAAAGAATCTTTACATTTATACTCAACCGTTATGCAGCTATCAAGACGGGTCTTTATTCATATTAAAGAAGAGCTTGATTTTGGGTTCTTGTCTCCCCGAATTTAGCTATAAATAGAATTTATACTCATTGTAAACACGAAATATCTATACACAAAAAAGGCTAAACTTACTCTTATTTTATTGACATTCTTTCTACTTTATACTTTGTTCTTGTTCTTGCTTCCGGAGAAGCTCGCTTCACAATTAGGCTTATATGTTTTTCAAGTTTTCTTAATTTATTTATTTTTGTTCTTAGTTATTTTAAATTCTTGGATCAAATTAATCTACGTGTCTATAAACCATGTTATAAATTCAACTGTACCATGGATTCTGGGTTGTTCGACAATGACATTCAGTAGGTTAATGATAATGTTGATATTGGTGATATGGTATTTTTATTGAAAAGGTTATCATTTTGGTTTAGCCATGTGTTTCAAAGTATAAAGGGAATGAGGACAACGACTATAATGGAATAGCTACTAGGAAGTACAATAAGTTCTTTAGAATGACATGCTTCCTTAATCTAGTCTTGAGGATGGGAGCTTGGGGTACTGATTTTTAAAGTTGACCAGAAACGCACTTGAGCATTGAAATAGTAGGTGGATGGAATCTTCCTCTGCTAGGTAGCATTATTTACTATATTCCTATGTGTAAGGAGAAGAGAAGTAGGAAGTCTATCATGATGTAGCAACCAGAAAAAGTACTTGTGCTTATTCAAATAATTGCCTTTTCAAATTTATTTACGCGGTGAATCTGGAATTGGAGTAGATTGGGGATTATTATTAAAGAATTTAGACGCAAATCTAGTGTTGAGTGTGCCATCATTACTAGGACACCATAAGAAGGTGTCTTCTGTTGGTTCAGAGAAACGTAAATAAGAATCTTGAATCCACTATATAATTTGTTGGGGAAGTTCAAAGTTTATTGAGGAAAGATTTCATTGGTTATTAGAAATAATCCAGCTAAGTGTAAAGAGTTTGATTATTAATAACATTTGGAAGAGGCCTATTAATCAGTTGATGAGGAGAGTAATTGTAGTTAATCCAATGATCATTCCACAAACATATATTGGATCCATCCCCTTTACTCCAGGTTGTATCTTTGCTAAATAGAACATGAGCTTTTACCATGCCCTTCCAGATGTAGGTATCTGTTGAGAAGGCTAAAGGTTGAAGTTGGTTGGGACGACTGGAGTATTTTGATCGAAGTACATTGGACCAAAGATTATTTAAACCAGTAATTTTATTGTAGTGCCATAATAGAGAATTCATCAGCCCGTAATTATTTGTCTTCGCACTTGTAGGCCTGGTCCCTCACTATTTTTACGGACAGTTACTTTATCCCAGTAAATTTGATGAACTTTCTTTTTCATAGGGGTAGATCCCCGGAGAAATCTTCTTTGGATTCTGTCAATATGGTTACAAGTAGTATGGCTGAGATTAATTTGCATTGCATATACTGGGATAGCAGCTAGAGTGCTCTGAATTAGATCAGAGTGGCTCTTCTTACCATATTGAGGAACTTAGTTTTCCATTCTTTCGACGAGTTTTCAGGCGATCAAGAATGAATTGGCAATCTTTGCTATTAGGCTTTGTATTTGTTAGGGGGAAACCTAGATATTTACTAAAGGAAGTAGAAGTTCTAATATTTAGTATGGAGGAGAGATGTTCCTTATCATCCTGGTTTACATTTGAATAGAAGAATTCATTTGACTTACTAAATGTAACGGTTGGGCCTGTCGTTTTGAGTATTTTAGTCTCCTTTTCCCTATTTAATACTTTACATATGTGTATTTGTGGTTATGTGACTTGTCAGGGTGGTTGGTTTAATTTCAGAGAGGTTGTGGAGTAAATTGGGACATTTAGTCCCAAGGTTGGGAGTTTAAGTTTAAGAGTTGACCGGAATTTGACTTTTGTGTCGACGGTTCCAGAATGGAGTTTTTATGGTTCCAATTTCATATGGTAATTTTGGACTTAGGCGTATGTCCGGATGTGGATTTGGAGGTCCGTAGATTGATTTGGTGCTTTTTGGTGAAAGTTGAAAAGTTGAAGGTTTGGAAGGTTGATAACTTTGACCGAGAGTTCACTTTGTTGATTTCGTGTTCGGATTTTGGTTTCAGAAGTTTGAATAGGTCTATTATGTCATTTGGGACTTGTATACAAAATTTGAGGTCATTCAGAGTTCGTTTCATACGATTCGACATGAGTTTTGAAAGTTAGAAGTTCATTAGGCTTGAATTGGGGTGTGATTCATTGTTTTGATAATGTTTTAGGTGATTTGAGGCATCGAGTAGGTTCGCATTATGCTTTGGGATTGGTTGGTGTGACTGGACGAGGTCCCGGGGGCCTCTGGTGTGTTTCGAATGGTTTCAGACCATTTTCATCATTTTTAGTACTGTTGATTCTGAGTTTCTGGTTTCCTTCTTCGTAATCGCGAAGAGGGTGTCGTGATCGCGAAAGGTTGTTTTGTTGGCAGGGGTAATTTTTCATTGCGTTCGTGGATGGAAGCTCGCGTTCGCAAAGTTTGGAAGATAGTGGTCATCGCGACCACATGAGTGTAGACGCATTCGCGTAGAAGGGGAGTCCAGCTGGGGTGTCAGGCTGTAAGCCTTCGCGATTACGAGAGGTATCCCGCGTTCGTGTAGTGTCAGGATAGTTGTTCATCACGTTTGCGCCCGGATCTCGCATTCGCGAAAAGCGTTTCTGTGGCAGTGTTTGGTTGTGCTTCGTGATGGCGCAGTTGGTCCCACGATCGTGAAGGGTGTGCCTTGCCAAACCATAAGTGTTCTACTTTTCGAGGGTTTTAGTCAGTTTATCACATTTTGAGTTAGAAAGCTCGGATTTGGGTGATTTTCGAGAAATTTTTCACGGTTTAGACTGTCTTTGTTTTTAGTAATTAATTTATGAATATAAATGAAGAAATTTGGGATTTTAGTAAAATCTTTCCTAAAGTAAAAATAGAGGATTTGAAGGTCGATTTGATGTTGTAATTGGATGAAATTGGCATGGTTGGACTCGTATTCGAATGGGTGTTCGGAATTTGTATGCATTGTCAGGTTCCGAGGTGCGAGCCCGGGGTTGAATTTTTTATTTTGATTAAAGATCTTAGCTTTATCATTTGGAATCATTTCCTATGGCTTTTATTGATGGTATTAAGTTATTTTGGCTAGATTCAAGTTGTTCGGAGGTTGATACACATGGGAAGGGCTTGTTAGAGGATTGATTTGGCTTGCTTGAGGTAAGTATCTTATCTAAACTTAGTTGAGGCACTAGTTATCTGAGTTATTTGTGATAGCTACGCGCTATGGGTGACGCACATGTGTGGATTTAAGCCCATGTGCGAGCACTGAGGTATTTTTCAAGCTTAGGGTTGTAACGACCCGGCCGGTCATTTTGAGTATTTTAGTCCTAGCATCTGTTCAGATAGAAGGATCTTAACTTGCGGCAACAGAGATGGTTAGAGTTGCTTAAGAAGTATGATATCACAATTCTATATCATCCCGGGAAGGCCAATGTGGTGGCCAATGCCTTCAGTCGAAAGGCGGAGAGCATGGACATTTTAGCATATCTATCGGTAGCAGAGATGCCACTAGCCCAATATGTTCAGGCCTTGGCCAACCAGTCTGTTAGATTAGATGTTTCAGAGCCCAATCGAGTTCTTGCTTGCGTAGTTTGCCGGTCTTCTTTATATGATCGCATTAAAGAGTGTCAGTATGACGACCCTTATTTGCTTGTTCTTAAGGACACAGTACAGCATGGCGATGCTAAGGAGGTTTTTATCGGAGATGACGGTGTGTTGTAGATGCAGGGCCAATTATGTGTGCCCAATGTGGATGGGTTATGTGATTTGATTCTCCAGGAGGCCCACAGCTCGCGGTACTCCATTCATCCGGGTGCGGCTAAGATGTATCAGAATTTGAGGCAACACTATTAGTGGAGGAGAATGAAGAAAGTCATAGTGGAGTATGTAGCTCGATACCTAAATTATCAGCAGGTTATGTATGATCACCAGGAGCCAGGTGGGTTGCTTCAGAGGCTTGAGATTCTCAAGTGAAAATGGGAGCATGTTACCATGGACTTCATTGTTGGGCTCCCACAGACTCAGAAGAAATTTGACGCAGTATGGGTGATTGTGGACAGGTTGGCCAAGTTGGCCCATTTCATTCCCGTAGTGGCTACCTATTCTGTAGAGCAGCTGGCTCAAGTCTATATCTGCGATAGTGTCTGACTTGATGGTATCCGGGTATACATGATCTCTGATCGGGGTACGCTGTTTACATCATATTTCTGGAGAGCCGTACAGCGTGAGCTAGGCACACGTGTCGAGTTAAGTAACCATTCCACCCCAGACGGATGGACATTCCGAGCACACCATTCATATATTAGAAGATATGCTTCATGCCTTTGTTATGGATTTTAGGGGTTCTTGGGATCAGTTCTTGCTGCTTGAGGAGTTTGCTTACAACAACAGCTACCAATGAAGTTTTCAGATGGCTCCTTATTAGGCCTTATATGGGAGACGGTGTCATTCTCCAATTGGTTAGTTTGTGTCGGGAGAGGCTAAGTTATTAGGCACAGATTTGGTTCGAGAGGCCTTGGAGAAGGTCAAGTTGATCTAGGATCGGCTTCGTACAGCCCAATCTAGAAAGAAGAGTTATGCAGATCGGAATGCCCGTGATGTTGCATTCATGGTTGGAGAGCAAGCTTTGCTCCGGGTTTCACCCATGAAGGGTGTGATGAGGTTCGGGAAGAAACACAAGTTGAGCCCTAGGTATATCTGACCTTTTGATATCCTTGAGAGGATTGGTGAGGTGTCTTACACGCTTGAATTGTCACCTAGTGTATCTGCAGTTCATATGGTGTTCCATGTTTCCATGCTCCCATATTTTAGATTTCATGTTTCCATGTTTCCATGCTCCTCACGACGATCCATCCCATATTTTAGATTTCAGCTTAGTCCAATTGGACAAGGATTTCTCTTACGTTGAGGAGCCGGTGCTCATCTTGGACAGGAAGATCCGAAAGTTGAGGTCAAAGAACATTGATTTAGTAAAGGTTCAGTGGAGAGGTCAACCTGTCGAGGAAGCGACTTGGGAGACCGAGCATGATATCCACTACCGTTATCCTCATCTTTTCATCCCTTCAGGTATGTCTCTATACTCGTTCGAGGACGAATATTTGTTTTAAGAGGGAGAGGATGTAACGACCTTGCCGATCGTTTTGAGTATTTTAGCCCCGTACTCATATTTATTGCCTCGTCTATGTTATATTGTGGTTATGTGACTTGTCGGGGTAGTTGGTTTTGGTTTCGGGTGAGTTTTGGAGTGTAATGGGACACTTAGTCCTAAAGTTGGAAGCTTAAGTAGAAAGAGTTAACCGGAGTTTAACTTTTGTGTAGACAACTCCGGAATAATGTTTTGACGGTTTCGATAGCTTAGTATGGTGATTTTGGACTTAAGAGCTTGTCTGGTTATTGATTTGGTGGTCCGTAGGTCGTTTTGGCTTGAATTGGTGAAAGTTAGAAAGTTGAAGGTTTGGAAGATTGACAAGTTTGACCGGGAGTTGACTTTATTTATATCGGGGTCGGATTCCTATTCCGAAAGTTGAAATAGATCCGTTGTGTCAATTATGACTTATGTGCAAAATTTGAGGTCAATCGGAGTTGGTTTGGTATGTTTCAGGATTAGTTTTAGAAGTTAGAAGTTCATAAGTTTATTAGGCTTGAATCAATGTGGAATTCATGGTTTTAGTGTTTTTAAATATGATTTGAGGCTTCGAGTGAGTTTGTATCGTGTTTTAGGACTTGTTGGTATGTTAGAATGTGGTCCTGGGCCCCCCAGTTGTGTTTCGGATTGAGTTTAGACCATTTGTTCTTGAAATAGGATTGCTGGTTTTCTGAGTTTCTGGTTTACTTCATCGCATTCGCGAAGATTATACCGCGGTCGCCTAGACTCTTCGGTTACTGGTGGAGTTTTACACTTCGCGTTCGCAAATTCAGGGATACGATTGCGATGGTCGGGGAGCTTGTGCATCGCGAATGCGTGAGTAGTACCGCGTTCGCATGTAAAGAAGGAGAGGCAGTAGGGAGGCCGCATTTGCGACTGAGTTCATGCGATCACGTAAGAGGTTTTGTGAGCAGGAAGAATTTGTTCTCCGCGATCGTGAGTGTTTTTCTACGATCGCGTAAGGCAATAACTGAGCAGCAGTATATTATTTCCAAATCGAGGGTTTTGTTCCATTTTTCATCTTTTAAGATGGAGACCTTGGTTTTGGAAAATTTTTGAAAAGATTTTTAAGGAGTTGATAGGGGCAAGTGATTCTAACTCGGATTTGGCTATTATGCATGAATCCATCATTGTTTTTATAATTTAATTATTTTTTTAAGTTTGATAAATTGTGGAAATTTGTAAATACTTCATAGACTATATTTTGAGGATTTGAAGGTCGATTTGAGATCAGAATTGACTAATTTTAGCATGGTTAGACTCGTTATCGAATGGGTGTTCATATTTTATAATTTTGGTCGGGTTCCGAACCCCGAGCTCGGGGTTGACTTTTTTATTTTCTTTAAAGAATGCAACTTTATTATCCTGAATAGTTTCCTATGGTTTGTATTTATGGTATAAAGTCATTTTGGCTAGATTCGAGTCGTTCGGAGTTGGATATTCGCGAAAAAGGCCTACTAGTGGATTGTGTTATCGGGTGCTGAGATAAGTATCTTGCCTAACTTTGTGTGGGAGAATTACCCCTTAGGATTGGTATTGTTCTCAGTTAATTGTTGTGCGTAAAAGTCGTGTACGCAAGGTGACGAGTGGGTATACGAGCTAAATATAGTAATTGACCGGTTTAAGCTATGTAAATTCTTTTCATTCCTTTAATTGAATTGTCATAACATGTTGTATTCATCATCGTTAATCTGTCCTTGCATGCTTCACTTGGCATTGTTAATACTTGTCTCATCTCTTACCTGTTATTTGCCTTTACATGCTTAGTTGAAGTTATTGTTTCCTCATGGCCTTGTTAAATATTTAACTGTTTAGTTACCCTACTTGAAGTTGTTATTTTTTGGAATATCTTATTGTTGAGTTTTGGTGTTGAGGTTGTAAAAGAGGTGATCACATTGAGGCAAGTTGGGAATTGTTGAAAATACCATTCTTGTTGAGCCATGGGCTATATATTGTGAAAACATTATTATTGTTGACTTATTTGGCAAGTTGTGGTATTGGAAACTTGAGGTGCGATTTGTGATATATTGTGATATTGATACGCATGCGGTAGTATAAGGATAAGGGTTGATAGGCATGTAGCGCTATAAGGTGGGCTTGATACGCGTGTTGCTAGTAGGAGAACTACTTGAAGCCATGCGGGGTGATAAGGTGGGCTAAAACACGGGTAGTTATTTCGGAAAAAATAATTTTCAAAATATATATGTAAAGCTCCCGCGATGATATAAGAAAATATTATGATTGTGATTGTGAAATGAGATACGAGGCGGTACCTCAGATGTGATTCTTATTGTTGTCTTTCATTTTCATCACTTGTGTTTTGTTTGCATCATTTCCTTGTTGTTCTTATTATGTGTTTTCTTCCTTTGATGCATTTATTGCCTTAACTTTCGGTGTATCTTACCTTGATGTATTTCTTCATTGTTTCTTTTCCTTGTTTCCATTATTATATTGTAGCATACTTGTTCGGCTTCTTTATTTATTCGAGTAGGTGTCTTGATCCGACCTTGTCACTACCCTACCAAGGTTAGGCTTGATACTTACTAGGTACCATTGTGATACACTCATACTATGCTTTTGCACATCATTTTGTGCAGATCCGGGTACTTCATACCAGGCTAGGCATCCGTGAGTTGAGCTTGGACCAGAGACATCAAGTATACCTTCCAACTTTCGCAGGCATTAGAGTCACCTTGTATCTTAGTCTCTATTGCATACTCATATTATAGACATTAATGTATTAGGGATGTTTTTAGTATACTCGTGTAGAGCTTATGACTCAGTCTCACCAGATTTTTGGGGTTATTGTCAGTTGTATTATGGAATTATTTTATGATAGCCGGTTGGTTTAGGTTGAAGTTCTTTTAGTATTTCTGTTATTGTTTCATGTATATTAGGCTTACCTAGTCTTAGTGACTAGGTGCCATCACGACATCCTACGGAGGGGGATTGGGGTAGTGACAGGGGTAGTGCTTAGGCTATGATATGCCTAAAATAGATTTCTAAGCTTCATGCTATGATGTTTCTCCTATTTGTACCCTTGTTGTGAGCTATTTGAACCATGTTTGAGGTTGCATAGAGGTTAAATCTCCTTATTAAGCCTGATAGATGCTTTTTGTGATGTATTCACTTGATTTGAGCTATGGTATCACACTTTCATATGCATATACCTTAGCATATTACTTATACCAGTCCATGAGTATGAAATTTGATATTCTTTGATCATGTACATGTATTCTCGCATATCGGCTCTATGTCTGATATGGTTTGGACTTGTAGCCCATGACCACGCCAGGTGGATAGTGATATTGTGCCTGTGACTACACCAAGCAGATTGTGATATTTTACATGTGACCATGCCGAGCGATTTGTGATGTTGTGCCTGTGACCACACCGGGCGAATTATATTATTTAGACTGTGACCACGCCGGGCGGATTGTGATGTTGAGTCTGTGACAACGCCGGATGGACTATGATTATTGCACGTGGCTATGCCGTGCAACGTGTGGATACAGATCCATCCCCTAGGGTCACCCTCTCATGTGCGTTCTTTATGGTACACACGCAGATTTGTGAAAAACTGATCAGTGGTTAGTACGGTTAAGGAAATTCTGAGGAAAATCTGGCCAGTGTTGTTCGGTTATTACATTTCAGCTTTACTTACAATTTCTTTAGTTAATTACCTAATTAACGTGCATATCATCTTTATATGCTGGATCATTGACTAAGAAGAGTACTTGAGTAATTGTGTGCACCAAGATGGGTTTTTTTTGTGTTTTATGCCTTGATCACAATTTTGTTCTGAACATGTTGCATTTATGAACTGTACAAATCATAAAGAGTATCATCTATAATTCTTACTTTTATTACTTTGTCAATGTTAGTTATGACACTTGCCGAGTACATGGGGTCGGTGGAACTCATACTACACTCTACACTTAATTGTGTAAATCTAGGTGATGGACCGAGACACCGATAGCGGAGTTTGCTTGCAGATTTGTCTGAGAGACGAGGTAGAGCTACATTTTGATCGCAATCTTGACGTCTCTTTCCATTTGTACTGTTGTCTTTACTTCGGACAGTATTGTTATTTAGATTATCAGACTTGTATTTTCGTTTAAGAGCTCATGATTCCGTATTTACCAATTTTGCGGAATTTATTATTTATCGGCATTTTATGTCATATTTGGAGGCTTTAGACTTGTATCATTTTGTTAGTTCAGTTATTATGTTGCATCTTGTTATGTTCTATTTTCCTAGCAAGTGTGTTAGACGTCATCACGCCTAATTGGTGGTTTTGGATCGTGACACTAAAGTTAATAGTTAATACATTGATCCTATTGATGGTCAATGAAGTTAAGGATGTTAATGACAGTGCTAGCATTCTTAGAGTTGGCTTCTCCAAATAGGATAAGATCGTCTGCAAATAGTAGATAGGATAATAATGTCCCAGTTTTGCTAAATTTAATGGGTTATCATATCCCAATATCAATTCTACATTCAATACAGTCCAGATGTTACCTAAATACCTCGCACAGCCATACAAATAGTTGGTAAAAATTAGTTCGGATGACCAGTTTTTGAACAGTCCATTAATTACCAGCGTTCGAAATTTAATAGGGATGTAGTTACTTTTTAAGGAAAAAATTATAGAGTATTTGGATAAAAATACCTCTAGAGAAAATATGACTAACTCCAACATATGATACTGAATTCAAAAAAATTATGGAGTTACAAATGCAATTTGAACGCCATAAAATATTCTTGCAATTTTGAGCTGTCATTTAACT
>NW_027438682.1:0-50000 GCF_000715075.1 Nicotiana tabacum | reverse complement strand
TTTTGAGTCATCACATTCTCCACCTCTAAAACGACTATTCGTCCTCGAACGGACATAGAAAAGTACTTGAGTCGGTGAAAAGATGGGGATATCGGCTCAGCATATCGAACTTAGACTCCCAGGTAGCTGCTTCAATAAGCTGACCTCTCCACTACACACGAACCGAAGGGTAACTTTTCGATCTTAACTAACGAACCTGCCGGTCTAGAATAGCTACCGGCTGCTTCTCGTAGGTCAAATCCTTGTCCAACTGGACGGTGTTGAATTCTAACACGTGGGATGGATCGCCATGATACTTCTGAAGCATGGACATATGAAACACTGGATGCACAGCTGATAAACTTGGCGGCAATGCAAGTTTGTAAGCCACCTCTCCCACTCGATCAAGGATCTCAAAAGGTCCGATGAACCTAGGGCTTAGCTTGCCCTTATTCCCGAATCTTATCACGCCCTTCATGGGTGACACCCGAAGCAACACTCGCACTCCGACGATGAATGCCACATCACGAACCTTACGGTCGGCATAACTCTTTTGCCTGGACTGAGTTGTACGAAGTCTATCCTGAATGATCTTAACCTTATCCAAGGCATCCTGTACTAAATTTGTACCCAGCAACCGAGCCTTCCCCGGCTCAAACCATCCAACTAGCGATCGACACCATCTACCATATAATGCCTCATAGAGAGCCATCTGGATGCTCGACTGATAACTGTTATTGTAGGAAAACGTTGCTAATGGCAAGAGCTGATCCCAAGAATCTCTAAAGTCAATAACACATGCTCAGAGCACATCTTCCAAAATTTGAATGGTACGCTCGGATTGTCCGTCCGTCTAAGGATGAAATGATGTGCTCAACTCGACCTGCGTACCCAACTCACGCTGCACTACCCTCCAGAAATGCGAGGTAAACTGCATACCTCGGTCAGAAATGATAGACACAGGCACACCATGAAGACGAACGATCTCACAGATATATATCTCTGCCAACCGCTCTGAAGAATTGGAAACTGCCACAGGAATGAAATGCGCTGACTTAGTAAGCCTATCCACAATAACCCACACTACATCAAACTTCCTCTGAGTCCGTGGGAGTCCAACAATAAAATCCATAGTGATACGCTCCCACTTCCACTCAGGAATCTCATTCTACTAAAGCAAACCACCAGGTCTTTGATGCTTGTACTTTATGTGCTGACAATTCAAACACTGAGCCATATATGTGACAATATCCTTCTTCATCCTCCTCCACCAATAATGCTACTGCATATCCTAATACATCTTAGCAGTGCCCGGATGAATAGAATACCGGTAACTATGGGCCTTCTCTAGAATCAACTCACAAAGTCCATCCAAATTAGGCATACAAACATGACCCTGCATCCTCAAAACTCCATCATCTCCAACTGTAACCTGCTTGGCACCACCGTGCCGCACATGTCCCTAAGGGCAAGAAAATGAGGATCATCATACTGCCGATCTCTGATACGCTTAAACAAGGAAGATTGGGCTACTGTGCAAGCTAAAATACGACTGGGCTCAGAAACATCCAACCTCACGAACTGATTGGCCAAAGCCTGAACATCTAATGCAAGTGGTCTCTCACCGACTGGGATATACGCAAGGCTGCCTATGCTGACTGACTTCCTACTCAAAGCATAGGACACCACATTGGCCTTTCCGAGATAATACAAGATAGTGATATCATAATCTTTTAATAGCTCTAACCACCTTATCTGCCTCAAATTGAGCTCCTTCTAGTTGAATAAATACTGTAAACTCTTATGATCTGTGAACACCTCACACGACACGCCATATAAATAATGCTTCCAAATCTTCAGTGCATGAACAATGGCTGCTAGCTCCAAGTCATGAACTGGTTAATTCTTCTCGTGAATCTTCAACTACTGCGAAGCATATGCAATAACCTTGCCATTCTACATCAACACCGCACCAATTCCAATAAGAGATACGTCACAATACACTGTATATGGCCCTGAACTTGTGTGCAACACCAACATCGGCGTCGTGGCCAAAGATGTCTTGAGATTCTAAAATCTCGCCTCACACTCGTTCGACCACCTAAACGGGGCACCCTTCTAGGTTAATCTGGTCATCGGGGCTGCTACAGATGAAAACCCCCTACAAACCGACGGTAATAACCTGCCAAACCTAAGAAACTCTGGATCTCTATAGCTGATGTGGGCCTAGGCCAGTCCTCGACTGCCCCAATCTTCTTAGGATCTAATTGAATACCCTCTGTTGATACAACGTGACCCAAGAATGCAATTGAACTCAACCAAAACTCACATTTCAAAAACTTAGCATATAACTGGTTGTCTCTTAGAGTCTGGAGAATGACTCGAAGGTGCTACTCATGCTCCTCTCGGCTACGGGAGTAGATCAAGATATCTTCAATGAAGACAATCACAAAGGAATCCAGATAGGGCTTGAACACCCGGTTCATCAAATCCATAAATGTTGTTGGGGGTATTCGTCAACCCAAATGACATCAGTAAGAACTATGAATATCCATATTGAGTCCGAAAAGCTGTCTTAGGGACATCAGATGCCCTAATCCTCAACTGATGGTAGCTAGATCTCAAATCAATCTTCAAAAAACACTTTGGCACACTGAAGCTGATCAAATAAATCATCAATCCTCGGCAATGGATACTTGTTCTTGATGGTGACTTCATTCAAATACCGATAATCTATGCACATCCTCATCAATCCATCCTTCTTCTTAACAAACAACACTGGCGCACCCCATGGCGAAACACAAGGTCTAATAAAATCCTTATCAAGCAAATCTTGCAACTGATCCTTCAATTCTTTCAACTCTGGCGGGGTCATGCGATACGACGGGATAGAAATAGGCTGGGTGCCCGGAGCCAAATCAATGCAAAAGTCAATATCCCTATCGGGTGGCATCCCCGGCAGGTCTGTGGGAAACACCTCTGGAAAATCCCGAATCACTGCCACAGAATCCATAGAAGGAATCTCAGCACTAGAATCACGAACATAAGCCAAATAAGCCAACCACCCCTTCTCGACCATACGCCGAGCCTTCATATAAGAGATACCTTGCTGGCAGAATGACCAAGAGTCCATCTCCACTCTAATCGAGGCAACCCCAGCAATGTTAAAGTTACAGTCTTGGCGTGACAATCCAATATGGCATGATAAGGTGATAGCCAATCCATCCTTAAAATGACATCGAAATCCACCATATCAAGAAGTAGGAGATCTACACTAGTCTCAAGACCCCCAATAACAACCACACACGAATGATAGACACGATCTACAACAATAGAATCACCCACCGATGTGGACACATATATAAGAGCACTTAATGAATCACGAGGCACAACCAAATATGAAGCAAAATAAGAAGACACATAGGAGTATGCAGACACTGGATCAAGCAGAACTGAAGCATCCCTACTACAAACCAGAATAGTACCTATAATAACTGTATTAGAGGACTCAACCTCAAGCCTGGCTGGGAAAGCATAACATCGGGGTTGGGCCCCACCACTCTGAACCATATCTCTGGGATGGCCTCCTGCTGGCTGGCCTCCACCTCTAGCAGCCTGGCCTCCACCTCTAACGGCCTAACCTCCACCTCTAGCGGGCTGACCCCGACTTCTGGCTCCCTGACCCCTACCTCTAGCTGGCTGGGCAGGTGGTGCCGGAATCATGGCACGATAACTCTGCTGCTGTGACTGAACACCCACTAATCTCGGATAGGCCCTCCGGACATGCCCATACTCACCACACTCAAAACATCCATCTGAATACTGTGGCTGAGAATACTGAGCCTGACCTTGATGGGCCGGCTGACCGCGATAATAACTCTAAAGAGAAGGTGCTCTGATGGGAGCTGGCGGTGCACTATAAGCTGGCTGTCCTGAAGGAGGTACATAAGGTCCACGACCCCCTGAAGCTCCATGAGATATCTGAAGTGCTGAATGAAACGGCCCGGGATGATAGCCTCTACCAAAAGTACCTCGACCTCCAGATGAGGCCCCACTGAATCCACCAGAGTGACGAGGCCTCTTGTCAGACCCCTGACCACTCCCTTGGGATAAAACTATCTCAACTCGTTTGGCCACATTGGCTGCATCCCGGAAAGAAATCTCGCTCCCTGTCTCCTTAGCCATCTGCAATCTGATAGGCTGAGCGAGTCCCTTAATAAACCTCCTCACCCCCTCTCTCTCTCGGTGGGAATTATAACAAGATCATGATGGGGCCAAATCAACAAATATGGTCTCGTACTGAGTGACAGTCATGGAACCCTGCTGAAGGCGCTCAAACTGCCTCCGATAGTCCTCTCTCTGAGTGAAGATACTTCCCAAGAATAGCTGCGAGAACTGGTTCCAAGTGAGAGATGGTGACCCAGCTGGTCTGGCCAAACAATAATCTCTTCACCATTTCTTGGCGGAACCTGATAAGCGAAAAGCAGAAGAGTCGACCTCATTGGTCTCCACTATCCCGATGTTCCGTAGAACCTTATGGCAATTGTCCAAATAGTCCTGGGGATCCTCAGAAGATGTACCACCATATGTAGTAGTGAAAAGCTTGGTGAACCTATCCAACCTCTATAAAGCCTCCGAAGACATAGATGATCCATAACCGGTCTATGCTACCACACCCGCTGGAACTACCCCAACTGGCTGAGCTGGTGGAGTTTGAAACTGTGGAGCCATCTACTCTAGAGTGTGAGTAGCGGGAGTCTGTGCTCCTCCCCCAGCCCGCGATACGGCTGGTGCTACAGGAAGTATGCCGGCATGAGTAACACTCTCCATAAGGCTCACTAGACGGAACAAAGCATCCTGAAGTACCTGGGTAGCTATAAACCCCTCTAGAACCAGAGATGGCCTTACTGGAACGGTCTGGGCCAGAACGTCCTCATCAAACTCTACCTGAGGCTCCGCCGCTGGTGCTGCTGCTCGAGCTCTTGGCTGAGCCCTGCCCCTACCTCGGCCTATAAAACTGCCTCAGCCTCGTCCTATGCCCCTTGTATGAGTTTCCACTGGGGGCTCGGGCTGCTGATCAGCTGATAAAGCGGTACGTGTTCTCGCTATCTGCGAAAGAATAGAGTTCAATTATCATTGAGAGGTCAAACGGCACGACAAAGATGAATAGAAGTGAAACTGTTCCTAACTCTGTAGCCTCTGGGGGATAAGCACATACGTCTCCATACCGATCCCTCAGACTCTACCAAGCTTGTCCGTGAGTTGTGAGACCTAAGCAACCTAGAGCTCTGATACCAACTTGTCACGACCCGAATTTTCCACTGTCGGGACCATGATGGAGCCTAACATTGTACTCTCTAGGCAAGCTAATATTACAGAATATTTCAACTTTTTCCTTTATCTTTTAATAGTTACAACTTAGCAAAAGTAAATCAGTAGAAATAAATGTGGAAGTATATAATTTAACTATTTACTATTATACTATTAACGATAACATAAATCAATACCACCCAGAAACTGGTGTCACAACTCACGAACTTTATACAGATTACTACAAATACTGGTATAAAAGAAAAGATTACATCTGTCTCGAAAGTAAATAGAACATAAATGAAATAAGATAGAGGGGGACGCTCGGGCCTGCGGACGTCTGCAAGACTACCTTGGGTCTCCAGGATACAGTAACAACAACCAACCTCTCGATCAGCCACTAGCTCTGAAATCTGCACAAGAAGTGCAGAGTGCAGTATCAATACAACCGACCCCATATACTGGTAAGTGCCGAGCCTAACCTCGACGAGGTAGTGACGAGGCTACGGCGGGGCATAACAACATATATATAGATGCAACAGTTGATACTAACAGAAAGGAAATACAAAATGAAATATAACAGTAACTTCCTTTAAATAAACACGAAACCTAGTCCTTTACCGGTACTCAGCTATAACTAATCCTTATAAGATTTTCAACACCACCATAATGAATTTCAGCAGTAAAGAATACATAAATAAGCTTTGATGCGGCGCGCATCCCGATCCCACCATATAATCAATAACCGTATAACATTCACCTTTATTACTCCTTGTTGCGGCGTGCAACACGATCCCACCAGTACACCCTTATTACTCCTCAACACATATCACCCTTATTCCTCCTATTACGGCGTGCAACCCGATCCCACATGTCCACTCTTATTACTCCCGATCCTACCAGACAATCATATTCACCCTTATTCCTCCTGTTGCGGCGTGCAACCCGATCCCATTATATATATCAACACCAATTACAAAAATAAAGAGAAGTGTTTCATAAGTTAACTCAAATCCTCCACAACACTTATACCTCAATCCACACAATGGAATATCACTACGATTATAAAACTTTACCAGTGAAAACTACTCAGCGAGACCAACCAAAGTGAACTATAAGGCACCAATAAATTAATATAAGCCAACAGGGTAATAAAACGAAACCATGAAACACTTTAATAAAGAGAACAATAGTTAATATGAAGCAATTAGACATGGAAACATTTATGAGCAAGTAGCAATTAAGGCACGAGGGCAATATATAAGGAAACAGGGAAGGGAACAGGCTAAAATGATGATTTGGTGGCGCAGAGGTACTCGTCACCACACCTATACGCCACACACATGGAATTCCACATAGCAAATAAGTCGGGGATTCCTAATCCCTCAAGTCAAGGTTAGACCAAACACTTACCTCAAGCCAACGGGTATTTCAAAGCTCAATCACCGCTTAACCTTTCGATTCCACAACCAATTCACTCGTATCTAGCCATAATTAACTTAATAACATCAATAAAAGCTAAATAAAGCAATTCTAATGCATAATCAAAGATTTCCCAATATTTTTCCCAAAAAGTCAAAAATTGACCCCGGATCCACTTGGTCAAAACTCAAAATTTGGACCAAAACCCGATTATCCAATCACCCCCGAGCCAGGATATGCAGTTGGTTTTGGAATCCGACCTCAATTTGAGGTCTAAATCCCCAAATTTTAAAATTCCTAAATTCTACCCAAAACACCCAAATTTTCCATGAAAATCCCTTGATTTTGTGATGAAATTTTGTGAAAAGATGAAATAGATTGAAGGGGATGAGTTAGAAATTGTTTATCTATGATTTAGGGATGAACTCCTCTTTAGAAAATCGCCTATGTAAGCTAAGGGTTTGAAAACTTGAGAAATGAGTTGAAAATCCCGTCTAAGTTATGTTTTACACAGTTGCAGGTTTCGCAATTGCGATCACAGTTTGCAAATGTGAACTCGCAAATGCGACCAATGCTTCACAAATGCGAAGCTTGGCCTGGCCTGTTGCCTTCGCAACTGCGAACAATTGTTCGCAAATGCGAAGGCCTCCACCCAGCCCAGTCTTCGCAAATGCGGTGCTCGCATTTGCGAGCCAGACTTTGCAATTGCAAAGTCTGCAGATCTACAACACACCAGAAAATTCGTTAAGTCTCAAAACACTCCGTAGCCTATCCCAAACTCACCCGAGCCTTCGGGGCTCCAAACCAATATGCACACAAGTTTTAAAACATCATATGAACTTACTCGCGCGATCAAGTCGCCAAAATAACATCTAGAGCTATGAATTCAACACCAAAACTCATGATATTTTCAAGATAGTTTTAAACTTCCTATTTTCTCAACCGATGGTCCGAATCACGTCAAATTACTTCCGTTTTCCACCAAATTTCACAGATAAGGTCCAAATACCATGATGGACCTGTATCGGGCCCCGGAACCAAAATACGGTCCATATACCAACTAGATCAAATCTTATTCAATTTCCAAAAAACCATTATATTTTCAGTTAAATATTTTCTTCAAAAATTAATTTCTCGGGCTAGGGCCTCGGAATTCGATTCTGGGCATACGCCTAAGTCCCATATTTTACTACGGACCCTCTGGGACCGTCGGAACACGGGTACGGGTTCGTTTATCCAAAATGTTGACCGAAGTCAACTAAAATCACCTTTTAAAGCCAAAAAATCATTATTTCTTAAATCTTCACACAAAATCTTTACGGTATCGCACCCGGACTGCGCTTACAAATCAAGGAGAGATAAAAGGAGTTTTTAAGGTCTCAAAACACATATTCGGCTTCTAAAACAAGAGATGACCTTTTGAGTCATCACAAAATATTAGCCAACTACTTTGAGAGTAGATATCATATACATAAGAAAACTAAATATTTACACTATAGTTAAATTATACTAACTAAAATACCATAAGTATATATATGTACATGTATATATATTTGTGAATTTTCTTTTCTTTTCTAAATAGAAATAAGACTTATACTCTAAGAGTGTGAGTATTATATATATATATATATATTATTTAATAAGAGTAAGATAACGGTTTAAAATATTAAGATAAAACCTCAAAAAAATATTTACACTAAAATAGTAGTATATAATTCAAGTGTGGTCAAAAATTAGTTGTTCCCGTACGGCGGAAGTATTCCCACCAATTCATTCTGTGGAAGACACAATCCCTGATTTGATGGCAGATTCTAAAAATTTTAAAAAAAAATGGATAGGTGTTGCTAAATGGAACCAATATCAGTGCATATAGCGATAGACTATAAGGACTCTTTAAGATAAAATATTCTATAAGCATTAGACGCTCCATATTTATGTATAGACTTATTAGCTGTCAAGTTAGTCCATCCAAGGAAAATATTTTGAAGCTTCGACATATTCTCTCTGGGTAAATTTCCATTTAAAATACAATTAATATCACAAAGAAAAAGGGCTAATCCCAAGAGAAGAAAAAGGAAATGTGAAGTGCAACTCGCTTAAGGGAAGCCCGGTACACTAAGCTACTGTTATGCGCGTGATTCGGGGAAGGATCCGGATCACAAGGGTCTATATATTGTATGCGGCTTTACCCTTCATTGTTGCAAGAGGTTGTTTCCACGGCTCGAACCCGGGACCTCCTGATCACATGACAGCAACTTTACCAGTTACGCCAAGGCTTCCTCCTAAACTGTAAATCTGTTACTTAAGACAAGGACAGAACTGAAAGTTGGGTGCATTTATCTAAACCACTCGGAAGTTGACCCACTAAGTGATTATGTGCAACTACTTATAGATTGCAACAGTAAGAGATTACTGTAAATGTCATTTGGCAAAGTCGCAGTTAGATCATTCAAACTCAAATCAATGATCTTTAAAGATGAAACATTGAAAAATAGATCATTTTCAGGAAGATCAAGCAGTTCAAGCCTTTGGAGAAATCCAACACTTTAAACTAGCGTTTGACCATAGATTTTCAAATTTATTTTGAAAAATCTAATTTGGTTGAAGTTTGGTTTTAAGATGAAAATATGTTTAGACATCAGTTTTCAAAACATATTTCCCAAATTTATTTTGAAAAAACATGAAATATGACTTATACCCACGAGTTCTAAAAACTATTACAAATACCCAACAGTACCATTATCAATAACATTCATTATATTATCGCAAACCATAGCGCTGAACATAAATAAATTTGGTACAAAATTATTATTTTTATAATGAACTACATGATACACTATCAGATGACCGAGAAGACGAAGCAGCATTATTACAAAATAATAAATGGTGGGCTTTTTTATAAAATACCAAAAGTTTGAGATAATTTTTAAAAAATGTAATAGTAATGTTTTGAGTTGGTTTTGGGATTTTGCCAAAATGTATGCAAAATCTATGGTCAAAGTATTTGCCAAATAAAACCCAAATTTATTTTAACAAAATTTATGGCCAAACGGATCCTAATTTTCTGGATTTGACCAGTTAGATTATTCATGATAGCCCTTGCCATCCCTTTGTAGGAACCAAGTTTAGTTTTAGAAATATTGATGCAGTAGATTAATAAAAGAAAGCCTATTATGATAGCCCTTGCCATCATTTTTTTTGAAAGGTGTAAGGAAAATGTTAAAAGCATGAGAGAAAGATCTTTGCACTTTTTTTTCTTTCAAGTGTCCAACATTATATAATGAGTTGTAATTGCTTCAGCACTTGTCTGCTCCTCATAAGACAATGCAATTTTCATATCAACCCATATATGGAAACCTAGAATTAAAGTAATAACCTGCTATAGTCAGTTAAATAAGATTGATGATGTAAAATCATCTCATGAAACCTACTTGTACGGGGATGATAAAGATGAAGGTAAAGGATCTACAATAATGTAGCAAGATGAAGGTTATTGAATAGCTTTTCCGTTCCATTGTCATTCTTATAGGGCCGCCTTTGCTACATTCTACTTCATTTGTCCTAAGGGTGTCTAACGGGCCGGATTTAACCGTAATCGGACCGGTTCAGACCGGTTAAAACCGGAACCGACCCGGACCGGTACAAGGGGGTTGGGTGGGGCTGGGCTAAAGGGGTAAAGGGGTTGGTCCGTTTACATTGGGGCTATCGGTTAACCGGCCCGGTCAAACCCGGTCAACAGTTTTTACTGTAGAACCGATTAACCGGCCCGGACCGGACCAACCCAAACCGGTATAATGGCTACTTAATTTTTTTATTTTTTTAGTGGGGCCTATATCTGACCGTTGGCAACGGTCTTCTGGCCTTGGAGCCATTGCCAAATGGCAGATTTGCACAAATAGCCCATTTTTGGGCTTTTTTCAAAAAATGAACATTTTTTGTAATTACCTAATTAGCCCTTTGAAAAACTATAAATACACTCCCCTCTTCTTTATTTCTTCACTCATCTCTCATTTCTCAAACTCAAATTCTCAATTCAAGTTAAATCATGTCCCGTACTTCTAGAGTGCGCTCATATGTTTGGGAACACTTTGAGGTGGTTGAAGAAAATGAAGAAGTTTAGAAAGTAAAGTGCAAGAACTGTGGTCGAGTCTTAAATCTTCGTCCAAAGTGTGGCACAGGCAGTTTACGGAGGCATATGAAGAGTTGTCTTGAGCGTCCTCCAGAAATTCGTATTTAAGTTGATTTGAGACAATTTGTGTTATTTTAAAATTACTAGACGTATTTATGCTTAATGTTTTAGTTTGTTAGATTAATTTGAAGTATTATTATACATGAAAATTTAGTTTTACTCTTTTTTCATTAAATTACTTGTTAAATGCAAACTTCAATTTTGTAATGTTGAAATAAATGTAGCACTTGCAATTTATAAGTGCAATTTTATTTTTCCATCTTCATTGTATTCTTTATATTTTTACTTTATATTAATATAACTTACAATAACTATACAAAATACAAAAAAAAATTAAAAATTACACTAACCCAGCCCGGCCTGGCCCCTTGTACCCGTAACCCGTACGATTCAATTTTTACCCGGATGAACCCGAACCCGTTAAACTCGGTAATCCCTAACCCGTAACTGGCCCGCTTCCCAACCCGTTTGGTTCCTAATTTTGCCTACCCAGCCCGACCCGGCCCACCCGTTAGAACCCTTAATTTGTCCCAATTTATGTGATGATGTTTGACTTGACACAGAGTTTGAGAAAGAAATAGACTTTTTGAACTTATGATCTAAACGAATCATAAATATTTGTGTGGCTGTAAATCATAGATAAGTGGGAAGTTTAAAGTTCAAATTTCTAAATAAAGAAGTATGGCATTCTTTTTTGGGACACACTAAAAAGGAAAGTATGATACATAAATTGGGACATATGGAGTATTAACATTTTTCTTATTCTTTTTTGCATTTAAATTTTACATAATTAAAGATAAAAATATATTTTTAACATATGTAAAGTTAATAAAACAACTTATTTGACATGTATGCCATAATTACTTCAATTCAATGTCGTTCTATGCGGCTGGGAAGATGGAGGGCATTGATTCTAGACAATAACAGACCGAGTTGATACTTGTTTGTTTGTCTTGTATACGGTTAAAATCGGACTTGCCCGATTTTGCTAATTAATCAACACTAGGGGATCACATCGAGGGTCAGTCTCGTAATGGATCGGGCTATATCACGAAGACGGGGTGTCGAGTTCAAGAATCGAAGTGTCCGTCGAGACCGGGGCCAGCAACAATCGAGACTAAGTACGACCGACTTCAAGTGAAGTGAAATAACGGAAAGGAGAGATATCCGTAATCGGTTGGGGATCACGATGGAAATTTCGGAACAAATCAAATCAAGGGCGGTTATTTGTACCAATCATGGGATTTACTTCCGTTGTTAGAATTGTACCATAATTAGGATTCCTCTAGTATATAAAGAGGAGTCCCCATCATTTGTAAACACCTTATATTCATACAGTTCAAGGCAATATAATATTTCTCTCTTTCTCTTGTTCATCAACTTAGTGTTCTTTAACTGTTCTTACTTTACTAAGCTCGAGGGTTCATCAGCTCGAGGGCGCTGTCCAAGTATTAGATTGTCTTACATTTTTGTTAATTCCCATCACTTATCTCCAAGTTAATCAATTGGTACTAAGTAAAATCACGTATCCTTAAAACTACATTACAAGTTTAATTGTTACTCAATTTTTAGGATAAACAGTTTGGCGCCCACCGTGTGGCTAAGGATAATAGTGATTGCTTAATATTTTAACCTTTATAACACACACTGCTTTTTCGCTTGATCTCGTGAGTATTTTTTATTTCAGGAATCAACATGTCGAACTCTCAAGCAGTACCCACTCACACTAATACCGGCCTTGGTATTCATGGCGAAAACGAGCACGTAGTCGCCCCAAGAAACGGAGTGTCTCCAATCGACGCACAACAGGTCGTAGATCTCGTTGATGTCAGTTCTCGTGTCTCCATTCGTGGAGATTTTTGACATCCGAAATTAGCCTTCGAATGATATTTGACATGCTACAAACTTAGCAGGTCATGATAGCGTAACTCCAAAATCAGAATCGAGCCCCAAGCAGAATCGAACTCAATACATTACATGAGGTTGCTCATAGGGTCGAACCCGTATAGGAGAAATTGAATGATAACGGATTGGGAACTGATCCCGCCATCATGAAGATGCTCGAAGATCTCACTAAACAGATTGAATCAGGAGAAAAGAAGATCAACGCTAATGATAAAAAGGTAAAAATGTACAACTCATGAGTTGACCAAATACCGGGGGCACCCCCGATCCTAAAGTGTTTGGATTTGAAGAAGTTCGTGCAGAAGCCTTTTCCTCAAAGTGCGGCTCCGAAGCCCATTCCTAAGAAGTTCTATATACCGGACATCCCCAAGTAAAACGGGACCACTGATCCTAATGAACACATCACTTCGTACACATGCAGAATAAAGGAAAATGACTTAGAAGATGATATGATTGAATCCATTTTATTGAAAAAATTTGGAGAAACTTTATCGAAGGGGGCAATGATATGGTACCACAATTTGCCGCACAATTCCATCAATTCTTTCGCCATGCTCGCCGATTCGTTCGTAAAGGCACACGCCGGAGCAATAAAGGTCGCGACTAGGAAGTCATACCTCTTCAAAGTGAGATAAAAGGATAATGAAATGCTAATGGAATTCATATATCGATTTCAGATGGAATTCATGGACCTACCCCCGGTTACCGATGATTGGGTGTCCAGCCTTTACTCAGACTTTGAACGAGCGATGTTCAGTAGCATCACGTTAACTAAAGCGGAATCTGATTAAACATCCAGCGGTGACCTAGGCCGATATGCATAATTGATACGAATCAAAGATCAGAGTCGATGATGATCAGTTGGGAGCTCCATCCATTTCTATTGACCCAAATATGTCCGAAGGCATGATTCAAAGAGACATCAGCAGAGAACCCCGATCGAATAGAGATCGGTGCCAACCATATAGTGCAGATCGGAGAAATAACGGATCGAGATGTAATCCCGTTCGAAATGATCGAAGGAATTATCGAGTTCAAAATTCTCGAGGGATCATGAGTAAGAATGGATTCGATAAACACGTCGAGCCTAAGGAAGCACCACGGTTATCAGAATAGAACTTCAGCATCGATGCTTCAGGTATTGTGTCAGCCATTGGACGAATCAATGATACTAGGTGGCCCTGACCCCTATAGACCGATCCAGCTCAAAGGAATCCAAATCAAATGTGTAAGTACCATATAATCCATGGCCATAGAACCGAGGACTGCAGACAATTAAAGGAGGAGGTAGCTCGTTTAGTCAACGGAGGTCTTCTTCGAGAGTTCTTGAATGACCAAGCAAAAAATCACTTCAGAGACAGGGATGCAAATAGGAAAACAAACAGGAGGAACCGCAACACGTGATTCATATGATCGTTTGTGGGGTCGATATCCCTCAGGGTCCGATATTTAAATGCACCAAAGTCACAATTATAAGGGAGAAGCGTACCCAAAACTACTTACCAGAAGATACCTTATCGTTCAACAATGAGGATGCAGAAGGGATAGAACATCCTTACAAAGATGCACTGGTAATATCTATCATTATGAATAAAATTCAAGTTAAACGTGTGTTGGTTGATCCAGGTAGCTCGGTGAATATTATTCGATCGAGGGTCATGGAGCAACTTGGCCTTCAGGATCAAATCGTGCCTACAACTCGAGTGCTCAGCGGTTTCAACATGGCGAGTGAAACCACCAAAGGGGAAATCATGTTGCCAGTAAACGTGGCCAGAACTATCCAGGAAATGAAGTTCCACGTGATCGAAGGTGATATGAGGTACAGTGCGTTGCTCGGAAGACCTTGGATCCATAATATACCTTCAACGCTTCATCAAGTCTTGAAATTACCAACACCAAAAGAAGTCAAAACGGTGTACGGCGAACAACCAGCAACTAAAGAGATGTTTGAAATCGATGAGGCGATACATGTATCGACTCTAACATCAACAACGGGACCACAATCAAGGGAGAAGCAGAAGGTCAAATAACAACCACAGTCGCCAGCTTCGACCAGATCGGAACAGTAGGAAATTATCGAGGATGATGATTGCATGATACCTTGAACCTTCATAATCCTTGATGATTCTGATGCCATGAAGTCAACTGTCGAAGATCTGGATTAAGTCATACTGATCGAGAATCTGCCCGATCGAAAGGTATACTTGGGCACTGGGTTAACTCCCGAGCTCAGGGAAAAACTCATTAAATTCCTTGTTAAAAATATGGATTGTTTTGCTTGGTCCCACCTTGACATGACAGGATCCCACCAGTGATCACCACTCATCGATTGAGTTTGGACACGAAGTTCAGACTGGTAAAGCAAAAGACAAGGCCATAGTCCAAGGTAAAACATGCATTCATCAATGACGAGGTAACCAAACTTCTCAAAATATGATCCATCCGGGAAGTAAAATATCCCGAGTGGTTAGCAAACATAGTTTTAATCCCCAAGAAGGGGAATAAACTTAGAATGTGTGTAGACTATAAAGACATAAACAACGCATGCCCTAACGACTCCTTTTCCCTGCCGAATATCGATCGCATGATCGATGCCATGGACGGACATGAGATCCTCAGTTTTCTCGATGCTTACTCTGGGTACAACCAAATATAAATGATCCCGGAGGATCAAGAAAATACTTCGTTTATCACTAAGTATGGTACTTATTGCTATAACGTAATGTCGTTTGGGCTAAAAATGCTGGTGCTACTTATCAACGCCTAGTAAACTGAATGTTCGAAGAACAAATAGGTAAATCAATGGAGGTTTATATTGATGACATATTAGTTAAGTCCCTGCGCACAAAGGACCATTTGACACATTTGCAGGAAACCTTCGACATATTGAAAAGATACAACACGAAGCTCAACCCCGAGAAATATGTGTTCGAGGTCGGTTCAGGCAAGTTCCTCGGCTTTATGGTGTCAAATCAGGGAATCGAGATCAACTCTGATAAAATCAAGGCAATCGAAGACATCACAGTCGTGGACAGCGTTAAGGCCGTACAAAGATTAACAGGGCGGATATCCGCTTTAGGCCGGTTCATCTCAAGGTCTTCGGATCGAAGTCACAGTTTTTTCTCACTTCTCAAAAAGAAGAACAATTTTACTTGGACCCAGGAATGCCAACAGGCATTTGAAGAATTAAAGCAATATCTTTCGAGCCCACCATTGCTTTATACTTCCAGGACGAGCAACTCTACATATATTTGGCAGTCTCAGAGGTCGCGGTAAGTGTTGTCTTAGTTCGGGAAGAGCAAGTTATGCAATTTCCCATTTACTATGTTAGCCAAACTTTAGGTGAGGCCGAAACCCGGTACCCACACTTAGAAAAATTAGCGCTTGCCCTAATAAGCGCCTCTAGGAAATTAAAACCTTATTTTCAATGTCATCTTATCTGTGTTGTAACCACCTACCCCCTTCGTAACATTTTGCACAAGCTTGAACTCTCAGGCCGACTGGCCAAATGGACCATCAAAATCAGTGGGTACGATATTGAGTATCAACCCCGAACGACCATCAAGTCTAAAATCTTAGCAGACTTCATGGCCGACTTCACACCAGCTCTCGTACCCGAGGTCCAAAGGGAACTATTGCTAAAGTCGGGTACATCCTCGAGGGTGTGGACCCTTTTCACAGATGGTACTTCAAATGTGAAAGGGTTCGGGCTAGGCGTCGTTTGAAGCAGCCCACAGGGAATACAATTATACAGTCTATTAAAACTCCAAAATTGACTAATAATGAGGCCGAGTATGAGGCCATGATTGTAGGTCTTGAACTAGCTAAGCGCTTAGGAGCAGAGGTCATCAAGGGCAAGTGTCACTCCCAACTTATCGTACATCAGGTCAACAAGACTTTCTAGGTTCGGGAAGATCGGATGCAGAGGTACTTAGATAAATTACAAGTGTCCCTACATCGATTTAGAGAATGGACGTTGCAGTACGTGCCTCGAGAAAAATATAGTGAGGCTGATGCCCTTGCAAATTTAGGGTAATCGATCGAAGATGATGAACGTAGCTCGAGGACTGTCGTACAACTTTTAAGGTCAGTGATCGAGGAAGGGCACGTTGAGATAAACTCCACAAGTTTAACCTGGGATTGGAGGAATAAGTACATCGAATACTTAAAGAATGGGAAGCTCCCATTGGATCCTAAAGATTCAAGGACTCTACGCACTAAAGCTACACGGTTCACTTTGACCGAAGATGGAACATTATATAGGAGAATGTCCGATGGGCCATTAGCGAAATGCTTGGGGCCAGGAGACACCGATTATGTTCTGCGAGAAATCCGTGAGGGCACCTGCGGGAACCATTCCGGTGCCGAGTCATTGGTTTACAAAGTCATCATAGCAGGATATATTGGATCGACATGGAGAAAGATACTAAAGAATTTGTTCGAAAATGTGACAAATGCCAAAGGCATGCGCCGATGATCCACCAACCCGGAGAGCAACTTCATTTAGTCCTATCTCTGTGGCCATTCATGAAATGGGAGATGGACATCGTTGGTCCTCTGCCATCGGCCCCAAGTAAAGCTAAATTCGTTTTATTTATGACTGACTATTTCTCTAAATGGGTTGAAGCACAGGCTTTCGAGAAAGACAGATAGAAAGAAGTTATAGACTTCATTTGGGATCACATCATATGCCGATTTGGGATACCTGCCGAGATAGTATGTGACAATGGAAAATAGTTTATCAGCAGCAATGTAACAAAGGTCCTCAAGGATCACAAAATAAAAAGGATATTGTTGACGTCGTATCATCCTAGTGGGAACAGACATGCTAAATCAACAAACAAGACCATCATTCAGAATCTAAAGAAAATATTCAATGACACTAAGGGAAAATGTAGAGAAGTTTTACCCGAAGTTCTTTCGGCGTATGGTACAACATCAAAATCTAGCACAAGGGCAACACCATTTTCCTTAGTGTATGGTGCCGAAGCTCTGATCCCGATCGAGGTCGTAAAACCTAGCGTCAGGTTTCAATATACAATGGAAGAGTCAAATCACGAGGCTATGAACACAAGCCTCGAATTGTTAGATGAAAAATGGGAACCGCCCTCATTTGAATGGCAACACAAAAGCAGCGCATCGAAAGATACTACAACCGAAGATCCAATCTTCGCCACTTTCGAATCAGGGACTTAGTTCTGAGGAAAGTCACCCTCAATACTCGAGACCCAAACGAATGGAAACTCGTCCCAAATTGGGAAGGGCCATATCAAGTCCTCGGTGTCATCGGAAAGGTATCACAATGGAGGGCGAACAATTTCCAAATAATTGGAACATATCACTTATCAAACGATATTATTGCTAAGGTATGACTTTCTCCCTTTTCATTTGTATTTGATACTAACTTATCACAGGTGTTTGATCGAAGACGTCGAGAAGCTCTTCAACATGAAGACCTTAGGTTTTAAAGCACGCGTTGAACTCTTTTTCCCTTAGATCAGTTTTTATCCCTAATGGGTTTTTCCGGCGAGGTTTTTAACGAGGCAATAATTATTTGTGCTACCTGAGGACAATTCAACAGCATCTGAGGCTTCCTTAGAATTAACCTCGAGTATTGGTAGGGCATCACCGTCGGATGTTATGTTTTCATGGGAAATACTTCATGTCGACAGGGTCTCGAAAGGTAACTTATGTAAAGGGCCAAACGGTCAAATGAGTCATGCTTGTGTAGATTACTCAAGCCCTAAATGGCAAAACATGTACGCATGAGCAATCTATTTAAAGAAGTACCTTTTCCAAATGTTCCATGCCTTAGTGAAATTTCTACTTTATAATTTCATACTTACGATCTATTGCGAAAATCGGATCAAGAGCCAATCGTAAATAAAGCTCGGGAAATTAACCCTGTGCTCGGGGACTACCATCCGAAAATCGACCTTTTCGAATTATTAATCTTCGAAATCATAAGACCTTGTAAAGGCAACTCTCGATTTTATAGTCCATGACCATCCCACTCGGGAACTGGTACTTCGAACAAGTTCGAAGCACTATTGAGAAACAAGCAAATCTCAAGTTAAAGGCTACAGCCAAACTAACACGGTTCAGAGACGTCCGAATTCCGTAATAAAACAGGCCTTCAAATATTTTCACAAAACCGATTAAACAAGGCCACCCTCGTCAAAATTACAAAGGGATTCGATAGCATCAACGCTCAAAAACCTTAAGGGGTACTAAATTGTTCGAACTCTCGAACAAACTTATGCTAAGGCATTACAAATTTTTTCGATAACTCTAACCCTCGAGAATCCTGATGGGTGCTAAGGCATAATAAATTTTATATGATTAATCTTTTTAAGCCGAAAAGAGAAGAAGACACTCTTTTGAGGCCATATTGGCCCAATTCAATGAGCCTAATAGCCATTATATTTTTTGGGTTCGAGGATCCACCCTCGCTCAACAGAAACCTAAGGGTTTTTTCTACTCTGAGTTCGAGCAAGTACTTACTCGATGATAGAGACTGTATTAGTCCAACTTCGATCAAATTGCTTAAGTTTCAGATTCACAAACAAACGAAAATGAAAAATTTCGCAAAACAATGAAGCGAGTCAAAATCCTCACAAAATATAAAGTATATAAGGCGAAAAGCAAAATAGAGTCTTCACAAAACAGAAATTAGAGACAAATCGGAAAGAAAAGTGATCTTTAAAATATTTACAAAGACCAATCAGGGTCTTACACAAACATCTAAAAAAGAAGAAAAAATTGTAAGTGCCTAATCTTCCCCGGGAGCCTCATCTTCATCCCCTCCACTCTCGGATCCACTCAAGCTCCTGGGACCATCATAATCAGAGAGCAAAGCTTTAGCTTCGGCCTCTATCACTTTCGCGTTCTCGATATCGGCAGTAAGGTCAAAGCCACAACCATGAATCTCTTCGTGAGTCTCTCTCCAAAACTGGTATTTGGCATGCTCAGCAATGCAGAATGATCGAACCTGAGAAGCATCGGAAATCTCCTTTGCTCGAGCATGAGCAGCTTCAGCATTAGCTAAGTAGACGGCCATGAGCGCTTCCGCATCGGCCTTTACTCTTTTTGCCTCTGATATGGCCTTTACAAGCTCAGCGGACAACTGAACCTCGAGCTCCTCAATTTTCTTGGCTCGAGCCAAGCTCTCCTCCTTCATGCTTTGGAGTTGACATTCGGCCAAAGATAGCTGGGCCCGAACAGTGTCTTTCCCCGAGGCAAGGCAATCCAGGTTTTGTTTCTACCCCAAAGTTTCTACCTCTTTCATTTTAGCCTCCTCGCGAAGCTGATCGATCTTTTTAGCCTTCTGTTGAACCTGCAAGATCAAGGTATTGGTCGCCATCCCTAAATCGACACACCAAACTTCTAAGAAAATTATTCATTACCTGTTCGATCAAGTCAATCTACTCTTTGTAAGCTTTGGCCAGTTCGGCTCGGAGGTCGTTGATTTCCTCTTCTTTTTTACCACTAAATAGTTTGAGGACATCTCTCTCCTATGTGAGCCTTTTGAGATCGGCCTCACATCGTTTCAACTCAGCTCGAGATTTGAAAAATGCTTCCCGATGAAGCGTCATAGCTGTCGTGCCCCCTTTTACCCTCCTCGCGGAGAGAGGTCCGGGTTTTGACATTTCATGAGGTGTGATAACTCATTTCCTTTATGGTAATTGGATATTTGAAGAGTCGCCACCTAACGGATTATGGTGCATTAGGGAACCTAGAGTGATTAACTCTTGGGTTGGTTTGCATTACTAGAGATTAGTGTAAGGGCTCGAGATAACCTCGAGGGGAAGGTGTTAGACACCCGTCTTGGTCCACAACTGTGGGTCCCGACTAAACTTATATTTTTACAAATTAGTCCATACAAATAATTGAATCAAATAGGTGCAGTACGTTTGAACAAGTCAAGTAGTAAAATAAAGGTTGAACAAATTATGAAGAAAAGTTTGAAACAAGGAGAAGGTTAGGGGGTAAAGAGGGGTCCTAGGTTGTTTATCCTACGGGATCACCCCACGCAATGTTCGGTAAACACTCCTCAATGAGTGGCTACATGTAACCTTAGCGCGTAGTCATCATATCCCATGTCTACCCTTCCCATCCCCTTATTGGTCATGCAAAGCAAGTATTGGTCATCGATTCCTATTGCGTGCTGCTACCCGTCCCTTATTAATAGTCCCGAAGGGAATTAGGACCTCTTCCTATAGGCAGTTCTAGACATACCCCAAAGGCTTAAAGGCAAAATTCTAAGGCGACAGTCAAAGAAAAGCTATTTAGGACTTTCACATGAATGGAGCAACTAAAGGCTTTTAGTTTCCTCCGCAAACAAACATACATGCAGCACGACTCAATCGCAAATAAGGTCTTTAGCAATCAAAGTCCTAAAGCAAGATTTCTAAATGATTATGCAAAAATAAACCACTTTCAGATGTAGAAGTCACAACCTATTAGTTACCTAGGATCTCTTTTAAAAGCTCATTAGGATTCAGAAATGTTGAGTGACTGAAACAGCTTTAGAGCAGTGCAAGTTTTGATAATGCCCTAAGGCTTGCCTACATGTAGGACTGATACTTATGTTAATGCAGAAACAAGCAAGTTTTGAAATAATCCCTTTTAAACCTACATGCATTATATATAATGAGATTACAGAAGTTTTGGAAGGACTAATTTTAGAAAAAAAAGTTATTGCTCGGTTTTGAGAAGTAAACTAGGCGAGGTACATTTGATCTATTAGGCTAATTCGAATTACCTGACAAAATTGTGAATTAGATCATGGTATCTAGGCATATTACTATTATTAGTCAACTTGCAGAAACATATGAAAGGCTTGCTAAATCGGAATTACACCCTATAGGCATGGTATCTACACTTGAGTTGATTTAAAATATGATGACTTGGAACCTAGAAACATGGTTTCTACATGACAAATGCAGGATTTAAGAACATGATTTGTATCTGATGCAAGTGACATTAAAAGTGAAGCCCTTATAGGCATGGTTTCTATTATGATGCAAATGAGATTGAAAGCGAAACCCTACATGCATGCTTCTACTATGCAAATGCAATCAGATTCAACATGAACAGAAACCTTATATGCATGTTCTGTAGTGAGTGAGGCAAGCAGATTCGAAATTAAATCCTAAAGCAAGATTTCTACCCAAGTCACCCCATAAAGTATACATCTACCCAAGTCACCCCATAAAGTATACATCTACCCACCCTTTCACTAAATACCCCGAATATTTGTTTACAAATTATTACAGGCCAACAAATGAATTACATAAGTGAAATAAGAAATAAAAAGTAAGAAGATATTCTATAGAGAGCCTGCAATCAGGCCATAGTTACCTAAAGCCTTCAATGGTCTTTCAATCCTTGTTTCCATAGACAAATCAGAGTCTAGGTGCATCAAAGTTCCCTAAGGGTCTCAAGGACCCCGGGCAATGCTTACACCTAGACTTAATAGCCAAGCATTGAACTAGTGCAGTGTGGAAAGCCAACCTCAGTATGCCAGAGTTTCAAGGGTTCTCAAGGGGATCCCAAGGCAGTACACATACTAGAGGGGGCAGAACTTATTAACTAGGAGTAGAGTGAAAGTGCATGACACATGTTTAAAAGGAGTTAGCTAAAAAACTGGACTGAAAGGTCCATTTTGAAAGCAATTAGCAATTAGTAACAGAGATGGTTGAAAGAAGTTGGATTAGTAAAACATAGTTCAAACACTTCAGGGTAAGAACACACACAGCAAGTGAATGAATTCAGTAGTCACACATGGCGTTAAAGGGGTTTGGGGATACATATACATTGACTGCAGACACCTGACCCCAACAGGAATATTAGGACTGGTATGGACATGTTCAGAGAAAGTTGGAGACTGGCATAATCACAAACCATTCATGAACACATTGAGGAGGGATATGAGATTTGGGATTCACAAAGTGGTAAGTGCACAATAGGTAAAAGAATACAATTGTCCACGCATGCTTGAATCACACAAAGGGAATACATGAATTTAAAGGGAGGGGAATCATATTATCATGCTTAGATATAGACTTCACAACAAACCCACAAGTAAAAGCAGGCCAGAAATAAAAGAAACTGAAACAGGAATAGAAACATGTTGTTGTTGAGACTTCAAATTAAACTAGGACATACCAGTGAAGATAGAGGTAAGCAAAATGAAAGAACCAAGGTTTACAGATGATTAGCCTTGGCTTGCAGCAGGCTAATAGTAGTAGAATAACACAGAGTTTTTAAGTAAGAGAGGGGTTTTTGAAAGCAAAGTCTCGTGTCTTGTTAATGAAAGATTTATGGTATTTATAGCTTTGAAATATAGGTATAAAATAAGGTAACATGTAAAGGTTTATCACAATAATAGAAGTAATCACAATTAGAATCCAATTAATACAAGTACTTCCCTTTAATCAAGGAGTTACAGCTTAAACGGATACCAACAGGGATAACCAACGAAAACAAATCAGTTGAGAAAGACTGTTTTTATCATATAAGGGGTAGTAAAAGTTTAGAGCATATGATTGAGTCTGAGTAAAGAATATACTAATTAAAGAAAGGATTCAGCAAGAATGAAGCACCACAGCAAATAAGGAAATAGAATCAATCAACTTAAACTGCCGAGTAAAATTTTAGGGTTTCATAAGAAAATCTTGAAATCAAACTAAAATTAAGGAAATCAGGATCAATCAAGAGAGAGTCATGATTCTGTACTTCAACATATAAATAGAGAAGAATGAACAGGCGTAGCAGACATGCAAGGTCACCCATATCGATAGAAAGAAGCAAGATATGAACAAACCAGATAAACACAATCATACAAAAGTGACATGAGTAGGCTAAGGACTCAGTAGAAAAACCCATTGGAAGCATGGTAACCAACAGAAACTTAACAAAGTCAAATGGTCATGGCTAACACGTAGAACCAGAGTGAAGAAAACCAAATCTAACACACAGAAATAGGTAAAGAAGATCAGGCCAACACACAGAAACAATTAAAGAAAATCTATAAGAAATTAGGCTTTTTAACAGAGTTGAGTTAAAAAGCAGTAAGAACTTAGAATCAGTCAAGATAAACAAGGAAAAAGGTTTAATCGTAAAGAAATCAGTCGAAACAGGTATAGAAAGAACTCCGAAAACCCTAGTTTCTTAAAGGGAGTAAAAATGGTTTAAAGTAGAAGATCTTTCAGAAGAAAGCTCGAGAATAAGCAAGTCACAGAAGGAGATAGGCTTAAAGCATAAAAATAACATAGATCTAAGAGATTCAGAAGAGAGTTAGGGTTTTAAAAAGAAAACCAAGTAAAAATTAAAGGAACCTGTTGAAACTTCACCGATCGTGACATATAAGGTGTGATTTTTCCCAAAATCACACCGGAGACCCATAAGTAACAGGAACAGAAACCCTATGTCCAAATCGACATGGCCTAGGACCCTTGAGAGCCTTAGAGATGATGAGTAGGGTGATGAGAGACCTATTGGAGGCTTGGGTTTGAAAGGGTGGTCGCCGGAGATGACCATAGAAGGAGGCGATGAAAAGTGATTAGGGTTAGGTCGAGAGAGAAGAGAGATGAGAGCATCTGAGGGCGACGCCCTTAGAAAAGTGATTAGGGTTAGGGGGTCTCTCAGAATTAAAAAGGAAAGGTTGAACGAGGGTCGTTGATCTAAGAGATCAACGACCAGGATTTAGGATGGCTTGGGTCGGGTAGACGTGTATAGGATTTGGGTCAGGTGGTTTGGGTGTGAAATTGGGCAGGAAAGGGATCCAATTTTGGCTATAATTGAAAGCCAAATTTGGTTGTTATTTAAATAGCTAATTTCATCTATTTAATTTATAAACAATAACAGGCAATTTCGGGAAAATAAATTTAAGGTGCCAAAATTATTTGAAATACATAATTAAAAATTTAAAAATACAATATCCAATTTTATGCATATAAAACATAATTAAATCTTAAAAGGGCTAATATTGCAATTATGTGCAATTTAGTTTTAAAAATACTAAATATAATTGTAAAAATATGTAAAAATTATATTATCCATGTTTTGGCATAAATATAGAAATTAAACAGATGAATTATAAAAACAATAATTTTGGAAACAATTATTGGGGATTTTATGGATAAAAAGGGAGAAACTAAGTCAATTTAGTCCCTTAAAATTATGGGGAAAATAATAAAAACCTTGGACATGCTTATATATGAATATATATGCTATTTTGGAGGTAGTTATGCTTATTTAAAATATATAGAAAAAAATTGGGTATCAACAGCTGCCCCTGTTTACCCGTGAAAGATGAAAGAGTTTATGGGTAAAGACATGATGACCAATTTTAACAAAACGGGATGTTTTGAAAGGCAGAGGCCGAGCACCGATTTTCGAGTTGCCTACATATCCATGGTTTTATAGGAATCATGCCATGTGTAATTCTGGATTCACCTACGGAGTATGCCGATGAAATTTTGTAAGAACGGACACGAGGTGTGGAAGCGGTTATGGTGAGCATTTAAGGCTCGGGACAGTTGGAGGGAACTGGAGCAGGATTGTTCTTGCTAGGATAGTGGTTGCTTACTGATTACCTGCAGATAAAAGATGCTACCAGCGTATTTGCGAAAATTTAAACATGATGCAAATTCCCTTTGGACAATGAAGGTTGTCTCCGAACGATTAAAGATGACGTCCTTAGACCATGATATCCTGGGCCATGAATTGTTTAATGAGGGATACGCAGGCCATGAAATGATGTTCTCGGGCCATGAAAATGGTGACTCCGAACTATGACGCCTTTGAATAATGACATGAAAATTTTGGGAGATCCTCAGGCCATGGCATGGTCTCTTCAGGCTATGAGGATGGTGCCTTTAGACTATGAAGCCTTTGGATAGATTGGCGATATTTCAGCCCATGATATGCAATAATATGATGTAACAAGACAAGGCTTAGTCTTGTAAGGTTGAAGGCAAAGCTTAGCCCGAAAGAGAAGCGAGATAAATAGTATTTGGGATAGCGCTTAGTTTCAACGAAAATTGGAGGCAGAGCTCAGCCTCGGAAGGCAGAATGGTAGCCTTATGCAGATTGAAAGACAGAATAGTAGCCTTATGCAATGCAGATGCAGGTGGAGGTAGAGCTTAACCTCAGAAGGCAGAATGGTAGCCTTATGCATATTGAAAGGAAGAATAGTAGCCTTATGCAATGCGGATGCAGGTGGAGGTAGAGCTTAACCTCGGAAGGTAGAATGGTAGCCTTATGTAGATTGGAAGGCAGAATAGTAGCCTTATGCAATGCAGATACAGATGGAGGTAGAGCTTAACCTCAGAAGGTAGAATGGTAGCCTTATGCATATTGGAAGGTAGAATAGTAGCCTTATGCAATGCAGATGTGGATGGAGGTAGAGCTTAACCTCGGAAAGCAGAAGGGTAGCCTTATGCAGATTGAAAGGCAGAATAGTAGCCTTATGCAATGCAAATGCAGATAGAGACAACATTTAGTCTCAGAAGGCAGAATGGTAGCCTTATGCAAGAAATAAGATAACAAATGACAGTAGAGTTTTCTTAGCTGATAGCAGATTGTGGTGTTGTGATTACTGGGAACATTGTGACATACAGAACATCACTGGTGTGTGCTTATAGCAAATGTTGGTAAGTGCAACAGTTCTGAGAATTGTATTTTTAATCGTGTTTGTCCCGTGGGCGTATAGTATGTCTAATGATTTCACAATCCTAGTGCCTACATTCAAAGAAAATCGTGAGTTTTGTAAGGGGGAAGGTTAGCTCGTATCCCTGCTGGCTTTGCTTGACTCGCTCGGCTTTGATTTGGTGATACCATCTATATTATTGGGGTAGCGTTGCTAAGCAAGCAGTTTCAATAATAAACACATGAAAAAGTATGATATAAATTAAAAATAACTTTTAGATGAACCGACGATTGTGACGTAGATCAAGACATTGCAACCTCTCCTGCTACAGAATTTTGAGGGTCCTCCTCAAAATTCTGCCCTAGTTTGATGTTTCTGCTGCTGCTCGTGCGGCGATCCTCCTCAAAATTCTGCCCCAGTTTCCAATTGGGGGGCGGGGGGGAACGAAAATTATATTGAATTGTGACCAAACCCATAGTGTTGCCTATGTATCCCCTCTTAAATGGGAATCAGGTCAGGCGTAGTTCAAGTTACATCATATAAGGAAAGCATAAAGATTACACATAGTAATGTTTGTCTACATCTGAATTGATCGGCTTTGGCCAGATTTCTCTGTCCATTTCTTCAAGTATGAGGGCTCCTCCTATCAAAACCCGGTGAACCATGTATGGACCTTGCTAGTTAGGAGAGAACTTTCCTTTGGCTTTATCTTGATGCGGAAAAATTTTCTTTTACACCAGCTGCCTTGGTGTGAACCGTCTTAGCTTAACTCTTTTGATGAAGGCTCTAGACATTCTGTTCTGGTAGAGTTGACTATGGCAGACTACATTCATTCTCTTTTCGTCTATAAGGTCTAGTTGCTCATAACAACTTTTTACCCACTCTGCGTCGCCGAGCTCAGCTTCTTGTATGAACCTTAGGTAAGGAATTTCTACCTCAGCGGGAATGACAACCTCTGTACCGTAAACCAACATATAAGGGGTTGCCCCGGTTGATGTGCGGACTGTGGTGAGATAACCTAATAGAGCAAATGATAACTTCTCGTGCCACTGTCTGTGATTCTTTATCATTTTCTTCTTGTTGGCGGCTTCTACAGATCCATTCATCTGAGGTCTGTAGGTTGCGGAATTCCTATGTTTGATCTTGAAAGTTTCGCACATAGCTTTCATCAAGTCGGTGTTGAGGTTGGAGCCATTATCAGTAATGATTGACTCTAGAATTCCAAATCGACAAACAATGTGTTCACGGACAAAGTCTGCCACGACTTTCTTAGTTACTGCTTTGTTAGATGCTGCTTCGATCCATTTGGTGAAATAGTCGATGGCTACTAGGATAAACCTGTGTCTGTTGGAAGTAGCAGGCTCGATTGGTCCAATAACGTCCATTCCCCAGGCAGCGAACGGTCACAGTGAGCTCATTGTGTTAAGCTCACTTTGAGGTACCTTTATCATGTCCACATGTATCTAATAGCGGTGGCATTTCCGGACATACTGGATGCATTCCGTTTCCATAGTCATCCAAAAATAACCAGTCCGGAGTATCTTCTTTGCTAAGACAAAATCGTTCATATATGGACCGCAGGTCCCAACATGAATTTTCTCTAGTAGCTTGGATGCTTCCTTTGCGTCGACACATCTTAATAATCCTAAATCGGGAGTCCTCCTATACAAGATTCCTCTGTTGTGAAAGAAGTTGTTGGAAAATCTCCGAAATGTGTGTTTCTAAGTAGGTTTCACAAGCTCCGGGTACTCTCCTTTTGCCATATATTCCTTGATATCATGAAACCAAGGCATTCCTTCTGCTTTCTCTTCAACATGGGCATAGTAAGCTGGCTGATTATGGATTTTCACCGGAACGGGATCAATGAAATTCTTGTCAGGATACTGTATCATAGATGATAGGGTAGCCAATGCGTTGGCGAACTCATTCTGGATTCTGGGAACATGCTAGAATTCCATCTTCATGAACCTCTTTCTCAATTCCTGTACATGATGCAGATACAGGAGTATCTTGGAGTTCTTGGTCATCCATTCTCCTCATACCTGATGTATAAGCAAGTCTGAATCTCTAATCACTAGCAGCTCTTGAAAGTTCATGTCAATGGCCATTTTGAGTCCTAAGATGCAGGCTTCATACTCAGCCATATTGTTGGTGTAGGGGAACCTGAGTTTAGCAGAGACCGGATAATGCTGACCGGTTTCTGATATCAGGACTGCTCCTATGCCAACTCCTTTGAAGTTTGCTACTCTATCGAAGAACATTCTCCAACCGTCATAGGATTCCGCAATGTCTTCTCCTATGAATGATACCTTTTCATAAGGAAAATATGTTTTTAGGGGTTCGTATCCTCCATCCACGGGCTGTTCAACAAGGTGGTCTGCCAGTGCATGTCCCTTGACCGCTTTCTGAATTACGTAAACAATGTCGAACTCACTCAACAGGATTTGCCACTTGGCTAGCTTGCCGACAGGCATGGGCTTCTGAAATATGTACTTCAAGGGATCCATTCTCGATATGAGATATGTAGTATAGGTGCAGAAGTAATGTCTCAACTTCTGAGCTACCCAAGTCAAAGCACAACAAGTGCGTTCCAATAGAGAATACCGAGCCTCGTATGGGGTGAACTTCTTACTGAGATAATAAATGGCTTGTTCCTTCCGCCCTGTTTCATCGTGCTGCCCTAGAATGCAACCGAAAACTCCATATAACACTACAAGGTAGAGTAATAAGGGTCTACTTGGCTTGGGCGGGACTAAGACTGGTGGTGTTGACAGGTACTCCTTGATTTTGTCAAAGACCTTTTGGCAGTCATCAGTCCATTTGGTGGCGGCGTCCTCTTTAACATCTTAAAGATTGGCTCACAGATAACTGTAGACGGTGCTATGAATCGGCTGATGTCATTAAACCTTCCCAAGAAACTCATCACATCCTTCTTGTTCCTTGGTGGTGGTAGTTCTTGAATGGTTTTGACTTTCGATGGATCCAGTTCTATTCCTCGGCGGCTCACAATAAACCCAAGTAATTTCCCAGCAGGAACCCCAAATGCGCACTTTGCAGGGTTTAGTTTCAGGTTGTATATCCGTAGTCTATTGAAGAACATCCTCAGATCTTCTATGTGGTCAGTGGCATTCTTGGATTTGATGATAACATCATCCACATATACCTCTATTTCCTTGTGTATCATATCATGGAAGATGGTAGTCATCCTCATGTAGGTGTTCCCTGCATTCTTCAGGCCGAATGGCATCATCTTGTAACAATACACTCCCCACGGCGTAATGAAAGTTGTTTTCTCAGCATCTTCCTCATCCATCCAGATCTGATGATAACCAGCGAAGCAATCTACGAATTACTGTAGCTCATGCTTGGCGCAATTGTCAATCAGGATGTGTATATTTGGCAAAGGGAAGTCATTTTTTGGACTGGCCCGGTTGAGATCCTGGTAGTCGACACAGACTCTGACCTTCCCATCCTTCTATGGCACTGGCACAATGTTGGCTAACCATGTCAGGTATTCTACTACCCTGAGAACCTTAGCGTTGATCTACTTGGTGACTTCTTCCTTGATTTTCAAACTCATATCAGGCTTGAACTTTTTGAGATTTTGCTTCACCGGGATACATTTGATTGGTTGGCAGTTTGTGAGCCATAATAGACGTATTCAGACCAGTCATGTCATCATGCGACCAGGCAAATATGTCCTCATACTCCTTTAGAAATTCTGTGTATTCTTTCTTCTCTAATGGAGATAGGTGAATGCTGATTCGCATTTCCTTGACGTTTTCTGCATCTCCCAAGTTGACAATTTCAGTCTCGTCCAGGTTGGACTTAGGTCTATTCTCAAAGTTCTCAACTTCTTTGACAATCTCGTCAAGTATGTCATCTTCCTCTGAATCCATGTCCGTTTGTTGCATTGTCGCATTGCATACCACGATCATTGGTTCATCAAGATAAGTAATAGTAATGATGTATTGATAAAGCAAGGAGAGAAAACGATAACAATAAATATTAATTCATAAGAAAAATTAAAAATGCTTTTGATAAATTGAATAACTATTTTGAACATCGAAGATCTTATTGCGGGAATTGAAAAATGTGAAAAGAAAATCATTTAGTAAATAAAATAGTGAATAATGCTTGTTTTAGCCTTGCTAGCTCGAGGCTCATCGGGCTTTGGTTGTCCTAATGGTCCAATTCTTGAGATGTTCCCCTCTGCTCACAGCCTGTATGGAAGGGCCTTCCTCCCCCTCCTTCTCGAGAATAACGCAACAGTCCATATCACTATCCTCTAGAAACAAGTTCTTTACTACTGCAAGTGCTTCTTCTTCATTTGACCCATAAATAATGTTGGCCTATTGGAAGGTCTGCTCTAAATGCAGTATTGGCTGCTCTAGTGGGTAGTAAGGACCGCGCCATGGTGCCGACCAACTATTGAATTTTTCCCAGGTGTATTCATATCCCAAACCAAAGGTAGTGCCATGTTTCTTGAGTTTTATGGGTTTAGAGATTCCTTGGAGGTTCTTGCCGAGCCCTTTGCCAGGTTCGTACCTACTCCAACTCAGTATACTCTCGATTTTGCTATCTCACCATTTGTCTTTGTCGATAGCATTGACTCGCTCAATGTGGTGGTAAGTTTCTCCACCTAGCTTCATTCTTCCCTCGATCACTGGAATGGTCTGGCGACTGTATATAGGGTTGCTACTGTCACCGTGAATGATCACTTCTTGGTGATTCCATTCGAACTTTACTGCCTGATGCAGCGTTGAAGCTACGACCCCAGCAGCATGAGTCCATAGCCGTCCTAGTAGCAAGTTGTAAGATGTTGATACATCTATTACCTGGAAATCGACCTCGAACCAGGTTGGTCCCATCTGCAGGCATAGACTAATCTCACCAATGGTGGACCTCTGAGAACCATCGAAGGCTTTCACATTGATTGCTCCATCCTTTGTCTCATGCAGCCCTTTACCCAACTTCTTGAGTGTTACCAGCAGACAAATGTTAAGATTGGAACCTCCATCGATCAGGATTTTGGTGATGAAATAATCTTCGCATTGCACAGTGATGTGCAGTGCTTTGTTGTGCCCCAGCCCATCAGGTGGCAGTTCGTCCTCATAAAAGGTGATCTTATGGCTTTCCAGCACTTGTCCTACCATATTAGCCACTTCCCCGCTGATGATGTTACTTGGTACGTATGCTTCATTTAGCACCTTTAACAAAGCATTATTGTGCTTCTCAGAATTTTGCAGCAAAGAGAGAATGGATATTTATGATGGCGTCTTGTTTAACTGGTCGATGACCGAATATTCCTTGGCCTGTATTTTTCTCCAAAGGTCGTCCGGACCTGTCTCAATGAGGGGCGGCCGATTGGAGGCCTGCTTGCTTGATTTACCCAGATGTTCATGGGTATAGACTCTACCATTTCTTGCTATACCCTGTGTTGCGACAATTTCTTCAATCCTGACCTTGCCCTTCCTTCTCGCCCTGACTGTATAGTCCCAGGGTACAACATTTGTATAGAATGGTGGCATGGTTGACATCTACACTAGGATCGGCATGGTTATCCTCACTTTAAATAGAACATGTGCCTTGGGTGGCAAGACTGCAGCCTCAAATGGTGCGGGTGCATTCACCGGAGATGCGAATTCAATCCTCAATCGATGCCAGTGTCTTTGTGGATGGCGCTGCTTCAAACTCAAGAGGTATATACATATTCACCTCAGCATCCTCAGACGGTTGGATCTGGACTATGATTGGATTGAGAGTAATTGTTGGTTTCTTTGGGTCATCACCTTCTGCGATCAACCTGATTGATCCCTCGGGATCCCAGTCATCTCCTACTTCGATCATGTGGATACCTCCACCCTTATGGTCTGACAGAGGGTTATTGTGGACGTTTGGAACGGGCTCCTTTGCCACAATGATCTTGTTATCAATCAAAGACTGTATCTTGTCTTTCAAGGAGCGGCATTCATCGATGGTATACCCTTTCATGCTGGAGTGGTATGCACAGGACTTGTTTGGGTTAACCCACTGAGAAGGATTCTCAAGGTATGTAGCAGGGATGTAGGTGACATAACCAGAAGCTTTGAGCCTCTCATACAACTGGTCGATGGGTTCATCGATGGTTGTATATTGTTTTGGAGGTCTGCGATCAAAATTAGGTCGGGGTCTAGGGAAATTTTGGCGTGCAGGGGGTGATTGATATCGGGATGGTTGAGCATTATAAGTTTGGTAGACATGAGTGGGTTGGGAGTATCTGGGTGAAGTAGGTTGATAGGTAGAAGGTGGAGATGACTGATAAGTTGGTGGCAGAGCTTGGTGTGAGGGTGCTTGGTAATTTGGGGTCGGGCGGTACGTGAGTGGAGGTGTTGGATAAGTTTGGTATTTGAGGGGAGACTTGTTCCTTTGTGAAACTATCACGGCCCCTACGTCCCTTTTCTTGGACACACCATCGGACTATAAAGCCTTATTCGTGGCTTGCAAGGCTTCGAAATTTTTAACCATACCACTTTTAATACATTCTTCAATTCTTTCACCTAATTTGATAATATCGGAGAACTTGTGGTTCTCAATCATCATCAGTCGTTCATAGTACTACGGGTCCTAAACCCAGACAAAGAACTTGTTCATTTGCTCCTTTTCTAAGGCGAGTCTGACCTTAGCAGCTTCGGACCTCCAACGAGTAGCATACTCGCGAAATGTCTCATATTCTTTTTCAAATTCTGGATATAGAACACGTCTGGTGCATTCTCTGTATTAAACCTGAATCTGTCCATAAAGTTAGATGCCATGCCTTCCTAGCTTGATCACTTCTTGGGATCTTGGCTGATGTACCAAGATAATGCATCTCCTTTCAAACTCTTCATGAACAGTTTCATGCGGATCCTTTCATCCTTCCCTACTCCAACCAGCTTGTCGCAATATGTCCTCAGATGGACCCTTGGATCATCCATACCATCAAATATTTCGAACTTAGATGGTTTGTACCCCTCAGGCAGTTCGACATCAGGCTATATGTAAAGGTCCTCATAATTCAGCCACTCGATTCCTTTGCTTCCCTTAACGCCCTGAATCTGGCTGGTTAGTTTCTTAAGTTCCTCGGCCAAGTTCCTGATAAGCAGATCCTTTTCATCAGACTCAGGTGTGCATGAGATAGGTTGGGTGGAGTATGGCATGGTCTCCACGTAGATAAGATTATTATGGTAGCCTGGTGTATGGGTGTGGAAATGGTCGTTTGTGGAGTTCTAAGGTTCTGGGATGAGTAGTGGATTGTTGTTTGGGGTATGGCAGGTGTTACATTGGTTCTTTGGTGGAGCAGCGTGATGGTGAGGCACAGGATAATTCTGTTGTTTTGGGATATTTTGAGGAGTTGTAGGGTTTTGAGCATTGGGGAAGTTGATATCTGGGGTGTTGAGGGAAAATGACAGGTTTGCCAGATTCTGAACCTGATCGAGCTCGTCCTGGAATTTCAATAGTTTTTGTTCAAGTTGTGACACATTCTTGTTAGGAACCCGAATACCCTGGCCATCAATGGCCTTTACCCGTTCAGCTGTGTTATCCTTCCTGATGTTGTTTAAATCTTCCATTTTATTCTTGCCTTTGTTCTTGCCTTTAGAGGGACTAAGAGGAGGAGTGGGTAGAGGGCCCCTGGATCTTGTGAAATAAGATGATAATGCCAGAGTGCACAAACTAACCTTTGGGAAGGGGAATAACAAAAACAAAAATAAAACAAAAGGTAGTCAAGTCAGTGAAGATTATAAAAAGTATTGCAATATTTAAACACATAGTGCGAGAATGTAAAATGTGTCCTAATTTGGGAACCTCTTTGTGCCTGAGGTAGGCCTAGTGATAAATAGATTTGGAGAACTTCGAATGCCAATAAATGCTTCATTTCATAATATAAAAATAGACAAATCCCAAAACGATACTAAGATAATAATAAGTCACTACTGGCGCTTGGACTTATTACATTTGGAAAGCGAGTAAACCTAATCTATTTGGCCCCAGAAGGACCTTGTTGAATGCTCTTGTTGATCAAATCGTCCAGTTCACGTAGGTTTACCAGTAAAAATGCCTTTGCCAGGTGTTCTCCTTCATTTCCCTCAGTGTTCTGGCAGTCGATGACTTTCTTCCTCACTTTTCCTTCCAACTCCAGTAGACTGTATTCCAGATATTCTAACTTTTTGCTAGCTTTGGTAGCCCTCTCTTTCCACTCATTGATTTGGTCATTCGATGGAAGACTCCTCCACCAGTCTAGCAAAAGTGGGGGCGTGCTAACCATACCGAAACTGGAGACCTTGTACCTCATTTTCTGCAAAACAAAAGGGTTAGACCCTACCCCAACCGGACTCGACTATTTATATATTTATGATCAGCACATCAACATTTAGTTCTCCAAATTAATGCACAAAACGTGGTTGCATCCGTTGAGATTATGGAAAACCTGATGGACTTTGGATACGTCTTTATCTTAAAGGATCATTATGTGGACAACATAACTGACCCGACTAGGTTTGACCATGATGCATGCACAAATTTAAACAGAGTAAGGTTTCTATGGGATTTTAGACTGGTACCCTTGAGCAGACAACTCAAGGGGGGAGGCACAGAACTGTCGACTACACCGCTGATCGACTAGTTTTACCGCAAATAAGCCTTTCTGAATTTATGGGGGGTAATGATATAGGAAGGGCGCAACCACTCATCAAGTGCTGCTATAGTATTAGTTTGGCACGAGTGGAGTATGATGTGGAGCATGATTTATGCAGCAGTTAATAACATGTAGGCAAGTATTTTCATGTTGGAAAAATAAATACAGCATTTAAATAATTGAAAATACAGTTACAAGAAAAGGAAAACAAAGAGACAAGTCAGTTTTCAGGGTAATAAAGAAATCAAAAATGCTTAAAAAGAAATAGACAATTAAATTCAAATAAGGGAGGAGGGTATAGGATAAAACATGCTTGGACTAATTTGTAAAGACAAGTTTGTTATGGTAAGAGCCAAAAATAATATCCCCAGCGGAGTAGCCATGTTGTCGCGCCCCCTTTTTCCTTCCTCGCGAAGAGAGGTCCGAGTTTCGACATTCCATGGGGTGTGATAACGCATTCCCTTTTTGGGAATTGGGTATTTGAAGAGTCGCCACCTAACGGATTATGGTACGTTAGGGCACCTAAAGTGATTAACTCTTGGGTTGGTTTGCATTACTAGAGATTAGTGTAAGGGCTCGAGATAATCTCTAGGGGAAGGTGTTAGGCACCCCTCTTGGTCCACAACTGTGGGTCCCGACCAAACTTATATTTTTACAAATTAGTCCATACAAATAATTGAATCAAATAGGTGCAGTACGTTTGAACAAGTCAAGTAGTAAAATAAAGGTTGAACAAATTATGAAGAAAAGTTTGAAACAAGGAGAAGGTTAGGGGGTAAAGAGGGGTCCTAGGTTGTTTATCCTATGGGATCACCCCACGCAATGTCCGGTAAACACTCCTCAATGAGTGGCTACATGTAATATTAGCGCATAGTCATCATATCCCACGTCTACCCTTCCCATCCCCTTATTGGTCATGCAAAGCGAGTGTTGGTCATCGATTCCTATTGCGTGCTGCTACCCGTCCCTTCTTAATAGTCTCGGAGGGAATTAGGACCTCTTCCTATAGGCAGTTCTAGACATACCCCTAAGGCTTAAAGGAAAAATTTTAAGGCACAGTCAAAGAAAAGCAATTTAGGACTATCACATGAATGGAGCAATTAAAGTCTCATAGTTTCCTCCGCAAACAAGCATACATGTAGCACGACTCAACCACAAATAAGGTCTTTAGCAATCAAATGTCCTAAAGCAGGATTTCTAAATGATTATGCAGGAATAAACCACTTTTAGATGCAGAAGTCACAACCTATTAGTTGCCTAGGATCTCTTTTAAAAGCTCATTAGGCTTCAGAAATGTTGAGTGACAGAAATAGCTTCAGAGCAGTGCAAGTTTTGAAAATGCCCTAAGACTTGCCTACATGCAGGACTGATACTTATGTTAATGCAGAAACAAGCAAGTTTTGAAATAATCCCTTTTAAACCTACATGCAGGATATCTAATGAGATTACAGCAGTTTTGAAAGGACTAATTTTAGAAAAAAAAGTTATTACGCGGTTTTGAGAAGTAAAATAGGTGAGGTACATTTGATCTATTAGGCTAATTCGAATTACCAGACAGAATTACGAATTAGATCATGGTATCTTTTAGTCAACTTGCAGTAATATATGAAAGTCTTGCTAAATCGGAATTACACCCTATAGGCATGATATCTACACTTGAGTTGATTTAAAATATGATGACTTGGAACCTAGAAACATGGTTTCTACATGACAAATGCAGGATTTAAGAACATGATTTGTATATGATGCAAGTGACATTAAAAGTGAAGTCCTTATAGGCTTGGATTTTATTATGATGCAAATGAGATTGAAAGCGAAAACCTACATGCATGCTTCTACTATGCAAATGCAATCAGATTCAACGGGAACAGAAACCCTATAGGCATGTTCTCTAGTGAGTGAGGCAAGCTGATTCGAAATTAAATCCTAAAGCAGGATTTCTAACCAAGTCACCCCATAAGTATACATCTACCCACCCTTTCACTAAATGCCCCAAATATCTGTTTACAAATTATTACAGGCCAACAAATAAATTACATAAGTGAAATAATAACTAAAAATTAAGAAGCTATTCTATTGAGAGCCTGCAATCAGGCCATAGTTACCCAAAGCCTCCAATGGTCTTTCAATCCTTGTTTCCATAGACAAATCACAGTCTAGGTGCGTCAAAGTTCCCTAAGGGTCTCAAGGACCCCGGGCAATGCTTACAACTAGACTTAATAGCCAACATTGAACCAGTGTAGTATGGAAAGCCAGCCTCAGTATGCCAGAGTTCCAAGAGTTCTCATGGGGATACCAAGGTAGTGTACATAGTAGAGGGGGCAGAACTTATTAACTAGGAGTAGAGTGAAAGTGCAGTACACATGTTTAAAAGGAGTTTCCTAAAATACTAGACTGAAAGGTCCATTTTGAAAGCAATTAGTAATAGAGATGGTTGAAAGAAGTTGGATTAGTAAAACAGAGTTCAAACACTTCAAGATAAGACCACACACAACAAGTGAATGAATTCAGTAATCACATATAGGGTTAAGGGGGGTTTGGGGATACATATACATTGATTGCAGACACCTGACCCCATCAGGAGTATTAGGACTGGTACGGACATGCTCAGAGATAGTTGGACACTGGCATAATCACAAACCAGTCATGAACACATAGAGGAGGGATAGGGGATTTGGGATTCACAAAGTGGTAAGTGCACAGTGGGTAAAAGAATACAATTGTCCAGGCATGCTTGAATAACACAAAGGGAATACATGAATTTAAAGGGAGGGGAATCACATTAGCATGCTTAGGTACAGACTTCACAACAAAACCACAAGTAAAAGTAGGCCAAAAATAAAAGAAACTGAAACAGGAATAGAAGCATGGTGTTGTTGAGACTTTAAATTATACTAAGACACCAGTGAAGATAGAGGTAAGCAAAATGAAAGAACCAAGGTTTACGGATGATTAGCCTTGGCTCACATCCAGCTAATAGTAGTAGAATAACATAGAGTTTTTTAAGTAAGAGAAGGATTTTTGAAAGCCAAGTCTCGTGTCTTTTTAATGAAAGACTTAGGGTATTTATAGCTTTGAAAATAGGTAGAAAATAAAGGTAACAAGTAAAGGTTTAGCACAATTATGGAAGTAATCACAATTAGAATCCAATTAATACAAGTACTCCCCTTTAATCAAGGAGTTACAACTTAAACGGATACCAACAGGGATAACCAAGGAAAGAAAATCAGTTGAGAAAGACTAGTTTTTACCATATAAGGGGTAGTAAAAGTATAGAGCATACGATTGAGTCTAAGTACAGAATACAAGAATTAAGGAAAGGATTCAGCAAGAATGAAACACCACAACAAATAAGGAAATAGAATCAATTAACTTAAACAGCCGAGTAAAATTTTAGGGTTTTATAAGAAAATCTTGCAATCAACCCAAAATTAAGGAAATCAGGATCAATCAAGAGGGAGTCATGATTCTGTACTTCAACATATAAATATAGAAGGATGAACAGGCGTAGCAGACATGCAAGGTCAGTCATATCGACATAAAGAAGCAAGAGATGAGCAAACCAGATGGACACAATCATACAGAAGTGACACGAGTAGGCTAAGGACTCAGTAAAAAACCCCTTCGAAGCATGGTAACCAACAGAAACTTAACAAAGTCAAGTAATCATGGCTAACACACAGAATCAGAGTGAAGAAAACCAATCTAACACACAGAAACAGATAAAGAAGATCAGTCCAACACACAGAAACAAGTAAAGAAAATCTTTAAGAAATTAGGGCTTATTAACAGGGTTGAGTTAAAAAGCAGTAAGAACTTAGAATCAGTCAAGATAAACAAAGAAAAAGGTTTAATCATAAAGAAATCAGTCGAAACAGGTATAGAAAGAACTCCGAAAACCCTAGTTCCTCAAAGGGAGTAAAAATGGTTCAAAGTAGAAGATCTTTCAGAAGAAAGCTCGAGAATAAGCAAGTCACAGAGGGAGATATGCTTAAAGCATAAAAATAACATAGATCTGAGAGATTCAGAAGAGAGTTAGGGTTTCAAAAAGAAAACTAAGTAAAAATTAAAGGAACCTGTTGAAACTTCACCGATCACATATAAGGTGTGATTTTTCCCACATTCACACCAAAGACCCATAAGTAATAGGAACAGAAACCCTAGTTCCAAATCAACATGATCTAGGACCCTTGATGGCCTTAGAGATGATGAGTAGGGTGATGAGAGACCTATTGAAGGCTTGGGTTTGAATGGGTGGCCGCTGGAGATGACCGGAGAAGGAGGTGGTGAAAAGTGATTAGGGTTAGGTCGAGAGAAAAGAGAAACGCGAGCATCTGAGGGCGGCGCCCTTAGAAAAGTGATTAGGGTTAGAGGGTCTCTCAGAATTAAAAAGGAAAGGTTGAACGAGGGTCGTTGATCTAAGAGATCAACGACCAGGATTTAGGATGACTTGGGTCAGGTAGACATGTATAGGATCTGTGTCAGGTGGTTTGGGTGTGAAATTGGGCTAGAAAGGGGTCCAATTTTGGCTATAATTGAAAGCCAAATTTGGTTGTTATTTAAATAGCCAATTTCACCTATTTAATTTATAAAAAATAATAGGCAATTTATTGGAAAATAAATTTAAGGTGCCAAAATGATTTGAAATACATAATTAACAATTTAAAAATACGAGATCCAATTTGTGCATATAAAACATAATTAAATCTTAAAAGGGCTAATATTGCAATTATGTGCAATTTAACTTTAAAAGTACTAAACGTAATTGTAAAATTATATAAAAATTACCTTAGCCATATTTTGGCATAAATATAGAAATTAAATAGATGAATTATCAAAACAATAATTTTGGAAATAATTATTGGGGATTTTATGGATAAAAAGGGAGAAAATAAATCAATTTAATCCCTTAAAATTATGGGAAAAATAATAAAAACCTTGGACATGCTTATATATGCATATATATGCTATTTTGAAGGTAGTTATGCATATTTAAAATATATTTGGGTATCAACAGCAGCCTATGGAGAAAGGAAGAAAATTAGGCAAAAAGAAATGAAGGCAAACGTGAAACTAATAACGGGAGCTGAAGTCTACCTAGTTCAGGAGTCGCTGAGCCTCATTGAAAATGATTGATGCATACAGATCAGAAATATCATTGAACCCCGTGAAGCAGCCACGGAATAAGTCATCCCCTTCGTGGGTCGTTCCTACGTCGGGGGTCTCCAAAGACTAGGCCTCCCGAAATTACCCCTCAGAAAACGTGGGGAGAGACAACGAATCTTCAATGTTGATTTCCCCAAGCAAGACACTTGGGGCGCTCTCTTCTTTTTGGAGGGCCTCAGAACCGGACCCTTCAGGCACACCCATCAATTGTTCATCACGGCAGATAGGCACACTCGCCGATTATTCATCATGGTGGGAGACATCTTCAGCCTCCAATCACTCGAAAACTTTGCTCGAACTATCTTCTGAGATTTCCTCGGTCCAAAGATGAGCCTCCTCAACCACCACCGGCTCAGCTGCTTTTGAAGCTTTGGTGCTTCCCCTCTTTCGAGCCACCAACTCACAGCCAGCATCTTCTTTCTCCTCTTCTTCATCTCGTAGTTTCTGGTCTATGTCGGCAAGTAGAGCGGCATTGTCATTCTTCAACTTACGAACCTTGCTCTTCTTAGGCTTTGGAGTATCGGAAGGCGAGACCCTTTTCCTCTTCTTATCCTTAGCCAGTTTTGGGGCGTCCTCTTCCTCAGGTGGGGGCAGCCTCATGACAGCTTTGTCTCCGAGACCTGTATGGGAGGAAATCAAGTAAAAATAAAAAAGAAACATTTCACAGAAAGGCATCAAACACGGGTAGAGAAACTTACCGTGATTTTTGGCCTCCCATCGGCCCTCGTCCAAATCGCGCCACGAGCGCTCAACGTACGAAGAGGTCGAGGCCAATTTTTGAACCCAACCTTCAAAGTTCAGAATTGCACCAGGCACCTAAGAGACCGTTGAATCATAGGAAGGAACATTAATGAGAAAAAAACAAAAGGAGCGAAACAATAAATAGAGGTCGAGGGCAGGGTTTGTACTTACGCTTCATGTTCCATTCTTTGGGAAACGACATCTTCTTGGCTGGGATTATGTCAAAAGTCCTCACTCGGACAAACCGGCCCATCCATCCTCGATCTTTGTCCTCGTCTATGCTCGAGAAGAACACCTTTGTGGCCTGCCGCTGAAGCCTTATTAATCCGCCTCGATAGAGACAAGGGCTGTACAGTCTAATGAGATGGTCGAGGGTGAATGACATTCTTTCGACTTGCTCACAAAAAATAAGAGCAAAATAACGATGCGCCAAAAGGGTGGATTTGGCCCAGGGTTATTAGGTACTGGTAACAGAAGTCAAGGATAACCGGCATAAAAGGGTAAGTGTAAACACTTAAGAACCCTTATACGTAAGTGGTGATGTCCTCTTCAGGGGTCGGAATCACCACCTCATTGTTTTCCCAATGATAATCTTTTTTCACCTGCTCAAGATCACCCTCGGTTATCGAGCATATGTATCTTGATCACGGCCAACTATGCCTTATAAAAAGGACAAGCAGACGTTGGAAATATAATCTGAGTATTTAGCCCAGATTCGAACCCACAAGGAATTAACCTATCAATTACTCTTGTTAGACTCGTTAAATTCTACGTAATCAACTTCCCAAACATTTTAATAACAATTGAGGATATTTTTACTAACTATAACTGACTGCAATTAAGTAACTAAAGACTAACTATGATTAAGTTGTAAATAATTAAGAGAAGGATCTAAGGTTGTGATTTCCCCTATTGATGGAATCCCTTCCTGTTATGTTTTATATAGATTTGCGTAATTATCTATATCGATCATGAGCACTCTTACTACCGTAAATCTTGCCCGAGTAATTACGATAATTTACTAAACGCACTCTCCTAAGTTACGCTAGCTGGCCTTGATTACAGCTCAATTTAGATCACGCACAAGGCTTCATTATCACTAATTCCGCCTTTAAACCCTCGGTTATTGATACCTCATATACTTTGGGAGTGGTGATGTTCAATAATTACCTAAATATGCACTCTCTCGAGTAATACATACTAAATAGGCATAGCTAATTGAGAATCCTATCAATTAACTACAACAAGAACGTAATTGAACAAATAGAGATTAAACCGGGAAAACTATATTAACATAACACAAAGTTCATCCTTCAATAGGTTACATCAAAACCCTAGACTAAGGAATTAGCTACTCATAGCAAAGCAAGATAAAACTACAAAAGTATTCATAATGTGCAATTGAAATAACAAAGAGAAGATTGAAAAACTCTAATGGTTGATTGCTCTTCTCACACTTGTTCTTGCCTCCAAATCAGTCTAAAAACAATCTTCACCTTTTCTTAGGCCAGTTTGTTGAGTTTATAAAGGGTTAGGATAAGTTTCCCCCGATTTATACTTTAGTTTCAAAATTTCTGTGCAGTTACGCAGTCGACCGCGGCCGTGGCAGAACACGGCGCGACCGGGGTGAAACGCAACTATTCTGCCTCCTTTGCTTGGCTTACCGCGGTCGCGGTCGCGGTGGCATCTTGTCCATTCCTCCTTTGCCTCTTTCTTGCTTATTTTCGTTTGGGTTCTTCTTGATTGGCCTTATATCCACATTATTGACTCCAAAACACTCCATAGTCTCTTCCTAACTTGGATTAGTCCCTGCAAAGCAAAAGAACACCAATTAGAGTATTTTGTTATTATTTACCTATTAAAACAACAATAAAGTATGGTACATTTAGAGTGTATATAGCATCTATATAGCCTACTATCAATACCTCACACTTAAACTGTTGCTAGTCCTCTAGCAACAAACCACACTCTATAGGCCTAATCGTCATTGGGTCACTTCCGTACTCCCTATACCAAGAATAGTTCACATGGATAGACTACTTCAGCGCAACCTCCTCGCCTCAAGAGTGGACTCCTTCCTAGCCATGCAATACCCTTAAACAACTCTCCAACTCTCAGTCAGAGGTCCAGACTTACCTTGCCTTCATGAATCATGTGCCTACTCACTATAAAAGAGACTTATATCGTTTACAAACCACACACTGAGGAATTCGAATACAACATTTCACTCACCCTCAGAACAAATTCTTATGCCACAAACAACATACCATAGGCTTTTCCGTAGTGTAATACTCGACTAATCGAGCTCATTCGGTCTAGAATCAAATAGGACTTTATTTGATTGTAATGTTGGCAGTGGGATGGGTAGGATACATCTGGGTATAGTGACTACACCTCCCTAAGCACTCCACTATATTGTGTACTTTTAAGCTCTTCACTTTATCACACCTTCCTTCCACCATTATATTATTGTGTTAACCCCTTATTTTTTCTTAAGCACACTTTTTCTTTTAATAGCTGCCACCACTTTGAGGCTTCTTTTTTTTTGGTGGCCTCTAATATTGTTTATCAGCCAGTGCAATTTTTTTTCTTTTTGTCCCCTTAATTCTACTTAACAGCCCAACCAACCACCCCACACTTATATTTTTCCATATCCGTTACACTTTGAGTGATCCTAAGAGGAGATAGGGTTCAACAAGATAGGCTATTTAAACTCGGGTTTGGCTTGTAATGTGGTTGCCAAGGAAAACATGCCTACAGGCTCAACGGGGTTGACTAGGGCATACACAGTTAGGTGGAAACAAGCATACATAGAAAGGTTAAGCAAAGAAACGCCTATATCACTTTCCATACCAAACAAGGCTACCATTTCGCTTTGCACACACACATGACAAGTTGGGCATTGAATGTTAACACAGAATAAAGTAAACCTCACTCACACACGGCATATGACACAATTCAATTAGGATCATTAGACACTCTGTTCTATGTACTTGAGCCATTCAGGAACACACAATTTAAGGCCTACTTTGAGTCAACTAAACAGCCTAAGTGTCACACTAAAACAGTCTTTATTCAAGGTACCATAGAGTTAAGGGTCCCTCTTTCCATTTTTTTGTTTCTCGCCCAAGACTTTCTAAACTAAAAAGAAAAAACTAACTGCACCCGGTTCAAATAGAAACTCTTGGAAAAGAACCGTGGTTTAAAGAAAAACCAAGGGGGAGTTGATATACTACCTAATCAAACGAAAATCTTTTTTTTGTTCGATTTATATCCCTCAAGAGACCTGTCGAGAGGTGTCTGTCTTCGGGCCAAGTCGAAGTGAACTAACATAAACCAACAATACCAAACAAAGTTATACAATTTTACAATAACAACCATCCCCCACCCCACACTTAAAGCATTGGCATGTCCCTATGTCAACAAATACAAAGCAGAGTAAGGTAAGGGGACTTCCCTAATGCTCAATCCTGATCAGATATGATACTAGCATCGAGGTGACACGCTCGTCCTAGTGCCCGGAGCCAGCCCATGATCTTTTTCTCCGACTTGGCATGTTGAGTAGTCAAATTGTCAACTCTGGTGCCCAGGTCAGTGACCAAAGTGCGGAAGCCAACCATTTCTTGCTCCAAGGCTATCATGCGGGTACTTTGGCGGGCCTGTGATGGGCCCGCCTCATCAGCTCTCAGCTGCAGTGGGGCAGCAGTGTCCTCAGCATCCTCATCAGCATCATCATCATCATCATCAACCATCACTACCGGCTCTCTCCCAACTGTGATTTTGCTAGCCCGAAATGAGGCTTTCAATGGCAATTTCCCAACTACTGTGGGATTTTCAGGAACTCGTGAAACACGGCACAACTTGGTAACCAGAGAGGGGAAGTAAAACCCTTTGAGTACTTTTGGGGAGCGAATGAATATCTCATCATGAAGGAGCTTGGCGACATCAAAATCCTGGTGGTTCATAAAACAATATATAGCTACTACTCGTGGCCCATTGACATCGGTAGTGTTGCTGGAGGGCAGCAAACGACTGTTGATAATTGTGAGCCAACACTTAGCCTCCCAATTGAGATACTGGGAGTTCAATGCGATCCAGTGCTTTATCCATATATGCTCCCTATCAGGCACACATATTGCTTCAAGAATCGGTGCCCACCAGCTAATTGGGCGATAATAAGCAATGTAAGTGTCTTTATCCCCAGTGAATACTGGCAGCCGGTTCACTCGGCGGATGACCTCAAGGGACGTATTTAGCTGGGTGTTTCGTACTGTGACCACCCTATTAACATGCTTCGGGCAATTAGCATAGGACTCCCTAACCATCAGTACATTCGCCTCCTCTGGTTCATCAAAGAAGATGTCCAGCTGACATTTCCTCAACTCTGCAAAGATATTTGGTCATTCCACTTGCAAGGCTTGCCGGTCAATATGTACTTCAGGTAATAATTTCTTGGACGCCTTGGCGTTATACCTGTCCTCAGCTGGTTTGGAGACAAACCTAGCACGGTCATACTGTTCCGCACTAGCTTGACCCGAGCTATAGAAGAACTGCCTGGTCCACTAACGGAGGACCTTGTGGTACGTCTCTTCCTAGATTGGTGCATTGTACCTGCCAAAAATAGAGCCTCCTATTAGTGAGGGTTTGAGTTGTGTGAACCCTGAGTGGTTACTCAGATTTCACCACCACCATGGTCACATTAGCTATTACAACTCCATTGGGGCAATTTCACAAACACCTTGTGAGCAATGGCTCTATTCTAACACATTCTAGCCCCATGGAAACATCAATTCTTCCCCCAAATCAACTATTCGTACTTCACCATTCCACCCCATCACAATTAGTTTTACACACAAAATCACACTCTTCTCTACAACATTGTGCACATAACCCACTAAAAAGCAGAAAAGAAAATCAAAACAAAAAAATCTACTATAGATACTACAACAATTAAAGCATTGAACTTGCAAAATACTAAAACAAAAATACAAGAGAAGAGATAGGGAAGCTTGACATACCTGGTTGTAGTAGAGGGTGAGAAGGATGGAAGTTGGGGAGGAGAGAGTGGAAAGTGGGTGGGGTGTGTGTGGGAGTGTGAGAGAGGTGAAGAAGAAGAAGAAGTGGGAAGAGATGCATTGGGTTAGGGTTCATAGAGAGAGAGGAGATAGGGGAAATTAATGGGGGAGGGGAACAGGTGTTTTAATTTTATTAGGGGGGGGATTAGAAGAGAAAAGAAAATTAAATTTTACTTACCTGGGCGAGAAAACTCACGAATCACCGTGGTCCCACCGTGGACGCGGTGAGTGAATATGAGTGAAACAGAATGATCGTGTTTTACCGTGGTCGTGCCGCGGTCGCGGTGAACAATCCTGAGACAGAATACTCATAATTTATCGCGATCGATCCGCGGTCGCGATCACGAGGATTATTTTTCATAAGGAAGTTACAAAAGAAAATAAAAACACCAACATTCATGTGTTGCCTCCCACGCAGAACCTGATTTAACGTCGTGGCATGACGCAGATAAGCGCATTTAAGGCTAGCTCGACCTCTGAGGTTCAGTCATATGGATCTCTAACACTTCCTTTGGTTCATCCATGCCCACATATGGTTTCAATCTCTGCCCATTGACTCTAAATGTATGAGAGTCTTTTTCTGAGGCAATCTCTACAACACCTGAAGGGAATACTTCGACCACTTGGAATGGTCCAGACCATCGTGACTTGAGTTTACCCGGAAATAGCCTTAATCTTGAGTTATAAAGCAATACCATGTTTCCGAGATTGGAATTTTGCTCAATAATGTTTTTGTCGTGCAACCTCTTCATTCTCTCCTTATACAGTCTCGTGCTCTCGAAAGCAAGATATCGGAACTCGTCGAGCTCATGCAATTCTGTAACTCTTGTTGTGCCTGCAGCCTCAATGTCTAGATTCAGCTGTTTCATTTCCCACCAAGCTCTATGTTCAAGTTCCACTGGCAAGTGGCAGGCCTTCCCAAACACCAACTTATATGGTGACATACCAATTGGTATTTTAAAAGCAGTTCTGTAGGCCCAGAGTGCATCATCTAGCTTTTTCGCCCAATCAGTTCTTGTGGCGTTTACAGTCTTGGTCAATACATTCTTTATCTCTCTATTAGACACTTTGACCTGTCCACTGGTCTGAGGATGATATGGTGTTGCCACCTTGTGTCACACATTGTACTTTGCTAGCAACTTCTCGAAGGCTCAATTGCAGAAGTGAGTGCCTCCGTCACTGATAATAGCTCTTGGGGTCCCGAAGCAGGTGAATATATTCTTCTTCAAAAAACTCACCACCACTCTTGCATAATTAGTGAGAAGTGTTACAGCTTCAACCCATTTGGACACGTAATCTACCACAACAAGTATGTATTTATTGCCAAAGGAGCTAACGAAGGGACCCATGAAGACTATCCTCCAGACATCGAACACTTTAACCTCTTGAATCAGGTCATGGGCATCTCATGGCAAAGGGAAATGTTCCTGGTTTGCTGACATTCATTACAGCCCTTCACCTATTGATGTGCATCCTTAAACACTGTTGGCCAGTAGAACCCGGCTTCTAGCACTTTTGCTGCCGTCCTGACTCCTCAGAAATGCCCGCCATATGCCGATGCGTGACATGCCTACAAAATAGAAGATTGTTCTATCTCGGGACACAGCTTCGGATCATATTGTCAACACATATTCTAAACAGATAAGGTTTATCCCAGTATTACATGCGGCAGTCACGATAAAGCTTTTTCTTTTGTACAGAGGAACGATCATAGGGAACTATACCGCATGCCAGGTAATTTGCAAAGTCTACATACCATGGCACTTCCTCAAGGCTTGTAGCGAGTAGCTGCTCGTCTGGAAAGGTTTCTAGAATATCCTCAACCTCAACTGAGTTTTCAGCTCTCTCAAGTCGTGATAGATGATCAGCGACTTGGTTTTCTGTGCCCTTACGGTCACGAATTTCAAGGTCGAACTCTTACAGTAACAGCACCCAATTAATCAAGCGTGGTTTAGACTCCTTCTTCTCAATCAAGTACCTGAGAGCTACATGATCAGTATATACAATTACCTTAGAGACAATCAGGTATGATCTGAACTTGTCGAATGCAAACACCACAGCCAGCATCTTCTTTTCAGTCACAGTGTAGTTCAGCTGGGCTCCACTCAATGTTCTACTGGCATAGTAGATTGAGTGCATTAGCTTGTCTTTTTGCTGTCCCATCACTGCCCCCACTGCGTAGTCACTGGCGTCACACATGAGTTCGAATGGTTGCTCCCAGTTGGGGGAGACAATGATGGGTGCTGTGACTAGCCTCTTTTTCAACTCCCAGAATGCTACCCTACAATCATCAGAAAACAAGAAAGGGTGATCTTTTTCTAACAACTTACAGATATGGTTGGAAATTTTTGAGAAGTCTCTTATGAATCTCTGGTAAACACCGGCATGCCCGAGGAAGCTCGTGATTGCCTTGACCGAAGTGGGAGGTGGCAGCTTTGCTATCACATCAACTTTAGCGCAATCCACCTCGATTCCCTTACTTGATACCCAGTGTCCCAAGACTATGCCCTCTTGTACCATAAAATGACACTTCACCCAATTAAGTACCAGGTTAGTCTCAATACATCTTTTCAGCACTCGGATCAGATTTATAAGGCACTCGTCGAACGAGTTCACCACCACTAAGAAATCATCCATGAACACCTCCATTATGTCTTCGACCATGTCAGCGAATATGGCCATCATGCACCTTTGGAATGTGGCGGGTGCATTGCATAGGCCAAAGGGCATCCTCCGAAAAGCATAAATGCCATATGGTCAAGTGAAGGAGGTTTTCTCTCTGTCCTCTAGTGCAATGGAGATTTGATTGTACCCTGAGTACCCATCCAAAAAATAGAAGTGAGACCTCCCTGCCAATCTGTCAAGCATCTGATCAATGAAGGGAAGTGGGAAGTGGTCTTTCCGGGTGGCCAGATGTAATTTTCTGTAGTCCATGCAAATTCTCCAGCATGTGACGGTTCTTGTAGAGATCAGCTCATTGTTATCATTTTTGACCACCGTCATGCCACCCTTCTTAGGAACACATTGCACCAGGCTAACCCAGTTGCTGTCAGAGATTGGAAAATGATTCTCGCATCCAACCGCTTAATCATTTCTTTCTTCACCACTACCTTTATGTTGGGGTTCAGCCTTCTTTGGTGCTCCTTGGAAGGTTTGTGTCCCTCTTCCAGCAGAATTTTATGCATACAATATGTCGGGTTGATCCCCTTAATGTCTGCCATGGTCCACCCAATGGCAGTCTTGCACTCCTTGAGTACCTACAAAAGTTGTTGTGCCTGCACATCTAACAAACTAGATGAGATAATAACAAGTAATGTGGAGTTAGGTCTTAGGAACTCATACCTGAGATGGGCGGGCAGTGGCTTCAACTCCAGCTTTGGTGGTTCTTCTATGGATGGCTTGGCTGGAGGAGTTTCTCTGTTTTCTAAGTGCAGGGGCTCAAATTCAAGAGTTCTATCACAAAACCCTCTACTCTCTAAAGCCAACAACCATTTTGTCGATTCTTTCCCATTCACCTCATCTAAATTTACTAGACATGCAGCAAGAGGGTCTTCAATAGTTAACATCTCATCATCAGCTTCTACGATTACATCCACGGCATCAATAAGAGAACAATTGGCGAATTCACTTGGTCGCCTCATAGATTTCTGCACGTTGAATTTTATCTCCTCATCGTTCAACCTCATCTTGAGCTCCCTAGTCTCACAATCAATGAGAGCTCTCCCTGTGGCCAAGAACGGCCTTCCTAAAATTATGGGAATTTCTTCATCCACCTTGAAATCTAGAAACACAAAATCTGCAGGGAACACAAATTTTCCCACCTGAATCAACACATCATCCAAGATTCCAGAGAATCTTTTAACGATTTTGTCCGCCAACTGCAACAACATAGATATGGGTCTA